>NC_063060.1:21408601-21713601 GCF_018812025.1 Megalobrama amblycephala | reverse complement strand
TTGGGAAACGCTCCCCAGTTTGTTGATTGTGGCCTGTGGAATGTTGGTCATCTCCTCTTCAATGGCTGTGCAAAGTTGCTGGATATTGGCAGGACCTGGAACACGCTGTCGTATACGCTGATCCAGAGCATCCCAAACATGCTCAAGAACTGGGATGTTTTCAGCTTCCAGGAATTGTGTACAACATGGGGCCGTGCATTATCATGCTGCAACATGAGGTGATGGACGTGGATGAATTGCACAACAATGGGGCTCAGGATCTCGTCACGGTATCTCTGTGCATTCAAAATGCCATCAATAAAATGCACCTGTGTTCGTTGTCCATAACATACGCCTGCCTATACCATAACCCCACCGTCACCATGGGCCACTCGATCCACAACGTTGACATCAGCAAACCGCTCACCCACACAATGCCATACACACTGTCTGCCCTGTACAGGGAAAACCGGGATTCATCCGTGAAGAGAACACCTCTCCAAAGTGTCAGACGCCATTGAATGTGAGCATTTGCCCGCTCCAGTCAGTTACGACGTCAAACTGCAGTCAGGTCGAGACCCCAATGAGGACGACGAGCACGCAGATGAGCTTCCCTGAGATGGTTTCTGACAGTTTGTGCAGAAATTCTTTGCTTATGCAAACTGATTGTTGCAGCAGCTGTCCGGGTGGCTGGTCTCAGACGATCTTGGAAGTGAAGATGCTGGATGTGGAGGTCCTGGGCTGGTGTGGTTATACGTGGTCTGCGGTTGTGAGGCCGGCTGGATGTACTGCCAAATTCTCTGAAATGCATTTGGAGACAGCTTATGGTAGAGAAATAAACATTCAATTCATGGGCAACAGCTCTGGTGGACATTCCTGCAGTCAACATGCCAATTGCACGCATCGCTCCCTCAAAATTTGCGACATCTGTGGCATTGTGCTGTGTGATAAAACTGCACATTTTAGAGTGGCCTTTTATTGTGGCCTTTTATTAAGGCACACCTGTGCAATAATCATGCTGTCTAATCAGCATCTTGATATGCCACACCTGTGAGGTGGATGAATTATCTCAGCAAAGGAGAAGTGCTCACTAACACAGATTTAGACAGATTTGTGAACAATATTTGAGAGAAATAGGCCTTTTGTGTACATAGAAAAAGTCTTAGATCTTTGAGTCCAGCTCATGAAAAATGGGGGCAAAAACAAAAGTGTTGCATTTATAATTTTGTTCAGTGTATATATAAATAGTGAATAGTGACGTCACATGTGGCCAAGTATGGTGTCCTATACTCGGAATTTGTGCTCTGCATTTCACCCATCCAAGTGCACACACCGTGAACACACACTCAAAGCAGTGGGCAGCCATTTTTGCTGCGGCACCTGGGGAGTGATTGGGGGTTAGGTGCCTTGCTCCAGGACACCTTAGTTGTGGGTAATGAGAGTGGAAGAGAGCGCTGTTCCTTCACTCCCTCCACCTACATTTCCTGCCTGTACTGAGACTCAAACCCACGACCTTCGGGTTACAAATCCACTGCAAAACAACTGCATAAGAGTTTTCATGGCCCTTTTCCCATTTTTAAAGTTTCAGTTTATATAAGCATTTCCAATTATGTAGAAAATTGAACAACACTAATAGCCGTAGGCCTCCGATCAAGCTAGTTTGACTCACTTTGTGGTTTGTAGATGACAAACAACCACAGCAGAGTGATCTCAATACACTAAACCCATATATTTCAAATATGAAACCCATAAGGGATGCATTACTTTCAAAAGTCCTTGACCTATGATCAGATTCGAGAAACAGAATGAACTGTTGTATAAATAAATAAATAAATAAATATATATATTTACGGTTTGAGTTCTTCCAAGCAGATTCAATCATTGTTAACACACCTCATACCACAGGAATATCTGATCAGATAATCTGTAGAGCCATCAAGATAACCTGGACATTACCTATATTGTCAGAATGGGAGAATTGGGCCCAAAATCGACCCCATTACTTTGTAGTGTGTGGGGGCCTTAAGCAGATTAATGACATGAAGGAAACTGTTGAATTTGTGAGTGCTGAAGGAAACAACTTTAAACTCAAATTGGGCACAGGATTGTGCACATCATTAATGCTGCACACTAGAAACAGCTTTTTGCTTTTCCAAAACTCTTTCATGCCTTCTAATTGTTTTGACTTAATGTTTTTGCTATTGTTATTTTTACTTATTTTCATTACATGCTCTTGTACTAAAGTTTAGGATTTATTACAGAGTATATTTGTAGTCTAACCACTAGATGTCAATAGCAGCTTACTCATCTGTAAACTATAAATACTCCATACATCTGAAGAAGTGTTGTTGTCAGTTTCCATGTGAGGACCTAGGGTGCTTCTCAAGTGGAATGCTGCAACCTAGTGAGGCTGTGGGTGCTTCTCATTTCTTATTTGTATATTATCGTTTCCTTTCCTCGCTTCTAAGCTCCACCCCCTTAGGATGCGAGGGAAGGATACACCTGTGTATCCTTGCTCATGACTCCTTAGTCCTCAGAGTATTGAGAAACTCCCTGTTTGTCCTTCCTATTCCAGTCCTTCGAAGGCTTGTAGAGTCCTCCTCAGCATTAAACAACAGAATGAGATCCTCGCTCCCCCGTCCTCCAGCCTGTGACCTGGAAACCGATCAAAGTTAGCCATCTTGATGAACATCTCAATTTTCGAATTGCACAGCAAGGAGGCAAGGAACGTGGAGTATGGAAGCTTCCAGGGGAGCTATTAGCGAGGATGTGCAAGTGTATCATGTAGTAATCCTGAACACCTGCTGAGATCTTAATGTACGGCTGGCCAACTCTGGCCCCTGAGATCCACTTTCCTGCAGAGTTTAGCTCCAACCCTGATCAAACTCGCCTGCCTGTAGCTTTCCAGTAATCCTGAAGACCTTGATTCGCTTGTCA
This sequence comes from Megalobrama amblycephala, assembly GCF_018812025.1. Classification (NCBI taxonomy): domain Eukaryota; kingdom Metazoa; phylum Chordata; class Actinopteri; order Cypriniformes; family Xenocyprididae; genus Megalobrama; species Megalobrama amblycephala. Next base: position 21,710,685 of record NC_063060.1, on the reverse strand, counting down.
AGATGTGTTTGATCAGGGTCCTGGAGGAAGTTAACCTGAGATCTTACATGGTCAGGACTGAAGATGGTCAAATCCTGAGGAGAAATCAAAGGAGTCTTCTGAAAACATAAGAGATATTGCCAGAGAATAAATCTGCAGATAACACAGACTTGGGTGCATCACCATAAACATCTGAAACATCACCAGCCCCACAAAACAAGGAACTAGCTGAAGAAATGCATTCACCTGTGTTGAGAAGATCCAAACGCACAGTAAATCTTCCTGATAGGCTTAACCTGTGGATAGTAATTTAAACTGAACTTAGACATTTGAGGATTCACAATGAAAATAAAAATAAAAACAAGATGTCACAGTCACTATCAGTTTGTTTTAGTTATCATGGACTTTCAGTTTGTTTTCATTCATCACGTGTTTCTTTGTTCTAGTTTCCCGTCACTCATCAGCAGTGTTGCCAATTGCCTTCAGTTCAAAGTAGCTAAAACTGGTCACTAAATGTTGCTAGATGACATCATACTGGCGAGTCCACTGATCTATAGTAATATAGTAATATAGACCAGTGGGCGAGTCACAGAATCTAGATAAGGTTTGTCCAAGAAGTTGCTAGATTTGTCACCAGGCTTTTAAAAGAAAGTCTCAAAAGGAGCAGGGAAGTCGCTAAATCTAGCGACAAAATCGCTAAATTGGCAGCTCTGCTCATCAGTCGCCATGGACACTAACTCATCTTTACAACTGATCATCATTTAGTTCGTCATCACTTTGTATTTAAGTTCCTGCTTGTGTTCAGTTCGATGTACGGTTGTTCGTGTCACGTTTACATGCTGTTTCCCATTTTGGCTATTATCTTTGTATTTATCTACTAAACTTTTTATTATATTATATTCATCTTCATCTTTCTTGGACCTTCCACTCAGCGTTACATTAGTAATTACTGGGACTGACTGCGAATGTAAATGTTTCTAAAGTTTCAGTTACATGCATAAGGTTCTGTATCATCTTTACAATGTTTGCAAGGTATTTACACTGTATTTACACTTTTTTTAACTGTAAATAAAACAGATTGTATTGGAATGTGGAGCGCTAAAGTCATGTGATTTCAGTATACGAGGCTTCATTACGTCATAAGTGTTTAGAAATATCAATAGTTCACGTGACTTTGGCAGTTTGATACTCGATCCGAACCACCGATTCAAAACAAAAGATTCTTAAAGCTTCGAAGCTTCATTAGGCAGTGTTTTGAAACCGGTCATCACTAGATATTGTTGAATATACAATTCGCTATTTTGGCGCACAAAAAGTCTTACGGGTGTGGAACGACATGAGTGTAAGTAATTAATGACAGAATTTTCATTTTTTGGTGAACTAACCCTTTAACTTGTACACATCTAAAGAAAAGCGGATTTTATTAAAGAGTATATGTCCAGTCTAACCACTAGATGTCAGTAGTGCCTTGTTGTTAGTTTCCATGTGCCACCTAAGATGGAATAAATAGACATGAGAATTACATTACTTTCATCAATGGTACTAGAAATATTACGCTCTCTTTCATTCTCTGCTTCCTTTCTTAGTGTTTTTCTGATACTCGCCTTCTCTCTAGCACTTTGTTTCGGGAAGAGTCTTCTTCTGTCTGCTTCACTCAGCTCCAGTGCTCTGCCCAGTGTGAGTCTTATCCATCTGCCAGCATATTCTCATTCACGCACTGCTCAGTCTGGTGTTTGACCTTCCTGGCTACATCTGACTATGGCAGGGGTTCTCAACTCTGGCCCTTGAGCGTCACTTTCCTGCAGAGTTTAGTTCCAACCATAATCAAACACAAGTCAAGGTGAAGTCAATAAATCAAGGTCTTCAGGATTACTAGAAAGTTATAGAAAGGTGGGTTTGATCAAGGTTGAGAAGCCCTGGAGAATGGTCTTCTCCAATCCTGGTCCTGGGAACCCACCACTCTGCACATTTTGGATGTCTCCCTTATTTAACACACCTGATTCAGATCAACAGCTTGTTAGGTTAAAGAATCATGAACTGAGTGTGTCAGATTAGTACCTCACTGGACAAAACCTACTTCTTTAGAGGGTGTTGCCCTGTATTTTCATATTTCAACACAGATTTATATTGGAAAATGTGGGGGTGCTGCTGAGCTCAGGAGTGCAAGGGCACCCTCTAGCTTTATTTGCTGGTTGATCAGAGGTTGCATTCAATCTTGCCTGCATTCGTTACCATTAAGATGTTGGGTTGGGTACACTAGTACTTACAGGCATATGGAAAATCGGCAACACTTTACAATAAGCTCTCATTCAACTAACATGAAAGCAAAGCATTTGTTGCAGCAAAATATTAATCTATTTTAATATTAGTTAATAAAAATAAAGTTGTTTGTTGTTTGTTCATGTTAGTTCACAATGCATTGTATGGTCTCATGAATAATTGTAAACATGGTTATAATACATTATAATACTTATCTATTCATTGAACACAGAAAGTACAATGCATTAAAACACACAGCAAACAACCAATTTCAGAATCTGTAAATATTATAATGTTTTTAACTTTGGTTACAATTATCTATGAAAAGATAAAATGCATTATAACATGCATTATGAATAGCTTTATAATGCATTATACATAAGGGCTTTGATTTTCTTTTCCAGTTAAGTATCTTTGGATGTACTGAAGATGAAAGGTTGCTCCCCTTGCTTCCTCCTAAAGAGCACACCTCGAGGCACCCAATGTAGTAATCCCAAATGAAGTTAACAATAACAGATTGCAATTTTCCAAAATGCCCAGCAGAGGGGTTTATGCATACCAGCCTATGCCAGAGAGCAGAAGCTATCCTATGTATGATAGTTGCAGAAGGAGATTTTTTTTTTTTTTTTTTTCCAAAAATCCTTCCCAGTATTTCTGTAAAAGTGAGAGATTGTTTTTAACACTTTATCTATACTGGATTTGGATATCTCTCCCTTTAATTCCGGCCTTTTCTCACCAGAGAAAGACTGTCCTCTCTTTGGGAGACAAGCTCAAATAATGTGATCTCCATTTAGCTCTGTTTTTGCAATGAAGCAAGTCATCAGCTCAGTACTCAGTACTGCCACTGCCAAGTGCCAAGATGGGTGAAGGAAGAAGGCCCAAGGCGATACTGAATGTCATGAAATGATCTACTTATCGGCCAGAATGCCCTTTGGTATACCGTCTTGCAGTCTTAACAGTCTTAATTTGTCTTGCAGACATTCCCACATTGCTGTCTCTTCTTATTCACTCTATGATCTTTTTTTATTTATTTTTTTTGTAACCCACACACAGGCTCGTTACATGTTGTCTATTGGAAATTGGTTAATCATGCTCAAGGGGAGTATCAAAAATAAGAATATTGAAATGGCCTCATTGTCCTGCCGTCTTGCCATTTCAGCATGGTGTGCATCTTTTTTTTGGGAACTGAGATTATTATCTCTGTATAAGGGTAAATTTATTGTACCCATAATATCCTGAGTGCTACTTTATCTTGTTTTACCATTGCCCTTTCAAATGTGTCACAGACAACACATCACAATTTTGATTATTTTCCCTACAAATCCATTCCTCAATGTATCCATAAGGCTTAACAAAATCCAAGGATCAAGTGTCAGTGATAAGTCTCTGATGGGTGTCAGATGAATGGTATAGAGAATGGCAATAGATGTGCCCTGCTGCTTTTGAAAATCAGCAGTTCATCTATATTAAATGATACCTCCAGTGTTGTTATTCTTCATGTTATCTCCCTCAGGTAGTGCTGCAGCTGCTCTCCTACATTAAAATAACACACTCCATCTTTATAGCACAGTGGTGCTGGAAGAGTTCAGACATTGGTGTTGAATGGACAATGCTTATCTTTGTTAGGACAGACTGACAGATAGATGTACTAGACCTTAAATAAATAGTTCACTCAAAAACAAAAAAATCTTTTATTTACTGTTGTTCCAAACCTATACAGCAGTATTAGTCCACACATCTATGGTTGTGGAGATTCTTAAGTTCCAATGTTCCAATGCCAGTGTTTATCACTCCTGTAGTTGTCTGTCAAAGGTTTCTTCATTATCATGTTTCTAAATGACTGCGACTCCACAGTCAAAAAGTATGGCATTTCCTCCATGAGTTACTTTCCCTCCTGATCCTTAACAAAAATCTTTTCTTGCTTGTTTGGGTGAGGTTGAACCACCCAGATAAAAATAAAGTATACTTGAATGCACTAAAAAATACTTAAATAGAAGCAAGTACATTTGTAGTTCATTCTTATTTTTTTGTGCTAAATAAAATTGTAAAAGTTATACACTATGAATTCACCAATTAAAAGTATATTTCTACTTCAGTAGTACTTGAGTGCAATTGAAAAAGTATACTAAATACCACTAATACTTAAATTGATTTTTAGTGCATTGAAATAAAGTATACTACCGCAAAAATATAGTTTTATTAGTGTATTTTTTAAAAATGTGCTTTGAATGCTTAAAAAATTTGTTCAATCTTAGTAGACTTTTATATAGTAATCCTAAATTTAAATTAAATTGTCATTTTCCCAGCTGTGGTACTTAAGTACACTTAATATAAATGCACTAATTAACACTAACACTTTGATTGATTTTAAGTCAGATAAAGTAAACCAAATATACAAAGTGCATTGCTTAAAAGTGTGCTATGAACGCTTTGAATACAATTTTAGTGGATTTTTATATACTATCACTAAGTTCTATTTTAATGCATTTTCATGAAAAATACAGTAGAAATGTATTAATTACAATTAATTAAGAGATTAATTTGAGAGCAATACATTATAAATACATTTTGTATATATTTATTATATATTCTTATATTTTAAATAATTCATAAGTCTATTTTCTATGTCTGATGAGTATATTTAAAAGTGTATGAAAGGGTACAAGTGGTAACTAAATACATTTTTTTAATTCTAACATTTTAGCTTATATTCATGGTGTCTCAAAATAGCACAGTTGAGTACACCTTTTTTGACCTGGGCACAGGATTCCTGATTAGCAACAACTTTTGACTTTACTTTGCAACACATTATACCAAACACTGCGAAAGATACAGCAGATTGATATGTAGCTGAAAGTGTAAATGTGTTAAAAGTTTAAAATCGTTTTTATCTACTTTTCATTGACCAAGTTCAGATGATCTCTAACAGAAAAAACGCTCTACTATAATTGCATAATATTCACCATTAAAAAAAAAAATCACTCAACAAATGCACACATTTTTCCCAAAATGGATAAATAAAACAACTCCTTACTCCAAAACCATATTCTCCACACAATGATTTGATTTGGAGCTGGCTGAGAACCTGGAACACCATGCTAGTTCTCACTGGCTCAACTACTCTACCCTAACTACTTATGAAGTGAATTGGACACTGTAATACTCCCCAGGGGTAAGGAAGAAAACTGGACACTGTCTATAAAGCCTTGCAACAGGTTTGTGCCTGTTACAGCACTCAGATCGATGCGGCCCAATTTAACCCCCAGTGCGCTCATTCACAAAATGAATAAATTTACTTAGACACACACATTGCAAGCCTAACAAAAAAAAGAAAATACCCTTTCCTAAAAATGTGAACTGTATTAAAAGAAAAGCTCTCTCTCCAAAAGATAACCAATGAGTTTGTACTGCATAACAAGTGCTACTAATGAACCTTCTTTATGCAAACAGCAAATTTCAAGATGGAGCTTGATTATATCGCACACACACACACACACACACACACACACACACACACACACACACACACAAACAAACAGAAGCCTTAGAACTTCTGCAGAAATCATTCCATACTTTAAGTCTCTGAAAAAAAACACCCACCGTCAAAATTCTTGTAATCAGGATGTGCATAAAACACTAACACTGTCATCATGCAAAATGGATAAGACGACAACATTGTCAGCAGTTTGCATCCAGCGGTTAATTTGCCATCTGCTCCACCTGAAGGGTGATAATTACATAGAAATAGGATGAGACGGGCTGTTTTTCAGAGTAAGAATGAGGCAATATATATGCATAGAAACCCTGCAAAGCTTTTTGAAGGTGTTTAAGACTTTCATTAAGCCTGGTGTTGTGTCTTAAAAACATGCTGATAAAAGAGTGCTGGTGCTGTCTGCTTGTTTATGGCTCTCTTTTATGCGTTTCATCTGGTTAGTGTGTGTGCAGGTGGATTGTTGTTGTATTTTGCGCATTTGAGACAAAAGTTTTATGGATGTTTCCATTAATTGAATCATTAGCAACTCCATCAAATTGCACTTTGTAGTTTAAAAAATAGTATGCTGCCATTCAGCAGTATTCTGATATTTTTTCCAAGTAACATTAAAATTGAACACATAGGTGTTCAGCAAGTAACACTAATTTTTGAGGACGCTCGAAGGCGTGAAAGATATGGAGTTACATGATAAATATTCTAGGAAACAGGTCCTGATACAAGTCTTGTACTTTCTTTTAAAGTAGGTGATAGAGCGACACCTTAACTCCCAATTCATGTCACCCTCTTAGGACCTCACCAGGCCTTTAGGCTAGGACACACCAAGCCAAAAGTCGGTCGTCGACCAAAGTCAGGCCGTAGGTGAGCATCTGTCGGGCTAGTTTTTGTGGTATGTTCCACACGTCAGCTCTTGTTGGGCTAACGTCATTGGCATTTTGCCCAGGCCTGTCGGTGAGAGTCGAAACTCTGATTGGATGTTCAGTTTAGGGGCAGGGACTGTCTAAAGCCTGGGACCCACCAAGTCGACATAAGAACTAGAGGCGACGAAAGCCGACTGTGTCTCGGGCCAAAAAGCCCGATAAGGACGAAAGGTGACTGTCAACTAGTATGTGCGTTCTGCGCCTGCATGTAAGTAAAAATCTGTCTATATCAGCAGGTATCAATAGTCTATTTTCTATTCTATTTCTAAGTCTATTGCCCGCCTGGGCACAATGACCTGCACCTACCCCTAACCATGCCCAATGTGTATTATTAATAAACATTCTTTAGGCACTTTATTTCCACTTTTCAAACATTTTCTTCTCTATTATTGAAAATAAATGCCTTTCCTGTCACTGTGTGGTATGTGATGGGAAAAAGGAGAAGAGCGAGCTCGACAAAAAGCAGTTTCGAACACTCATCAATCGCATCCAAAGCCAGGTGTGCGAGCCAACATGTCCAACCAATACGCCCATATAGGTCATTTGTCACTTCCCTGAAATACGACCCATAGAAGCATTTACTAAAGTTGCGCCCCTATAGAGTACCTCAGGAATTATGTGTTTTTGTAGGCCAACCCGAAAGTTAGCGGTGCACGGGTTCCCTCGATTGAAAGCCTATGCATTTTTTCCCATAGACTTTTGGGTAACCAAAGGTTTAACAAAGGATTATGACACTTACACGTTTTGTCTATCAAGATAATCTTTACAAGATAACAACATTTATACATTTTGAAGCCTAAATAAAGTCGTCAGATATAAAAAGCTAACAGTAGGCTATAAACAGACTACAGCACACCATGGTCGCGGATCAACGTCACCACCAACAAGCTTCCTCAAACTTTATTTAAAAAACAACTTTATTTAAAAACATGCTCGCTGATTATGATCTGCACTGTGTATGAATACTTATCCACTTTTTCATGAGAAATGCTATCCAAATGTCCTGTTTGTCATGATGACGTCTAAAGTCCCCGCCAAAGGAAGTAGTCCCTTTTAGCAATTTGTTAGCAACCACCGTTTTTTAAGACACAATAAAGGTTTAAAAAATCACAAGCGGGTTATAACTGGCGTGTTTTATGACATGGATCAAAACGTGAAAATATTTAGAGGCTTTGTTAACCACAGACCTTATTTCAGGTGATTTAGCAAAAACCCATTAAAAAAACCCATAGACTTTAGGGCAATGGAACCGGAAGTCCTAAAATGCTAACTCGCTTCTGGGTTAGCATTTTCGCTATCCCTGAGGTACTTTATTGACAACAGGACACTTTCATTTTAATGCATGAAATACGACCCATAGGAGCGTTTGCTAAAGTTGTGCCCCTATTGACAACAGGACACTTTCATTTTAATGCATTGTACCCTTTTATCTGCGTCATATTTTGGGTTTTGCGTGGCTCAATTGGTAGAGCATTGCAATATACAACAGTATGCAATCATGCGATCATGGGTTCGATCCTAGGGAACGCATGTGCTCATAAAGTGTATATGCACCATAAATCACCAAGGGTATGTTTAGGGTTGGGGTAGGTGTGGTTGTTAATAAAAAATGAATTTTTCTAAAAGGAAATAGGACAAATGGCAGGTAAGGGACCGTGTATTTAAATGAACACGCATTTTGATTGGTAACGACGGTCATACGTAATTTCATGACGACAGACGTAACACGACACTGTCATTATTTTTACGCCAGCTAGAGGGCGCATGACTTTAAAATGTAAATATAGGTTGTAATAAGGTGCTTGAAAAAAAACACCCATTGGGTCATTTTTTGAAGGACAGTCTCCCCAACCAGACATTGGTGGTGGAAGATAATGTAAATAGCGTTTGCCAACAAGCCTGCTATTTGCACTTAATGAGTGTACCAGCATTTTTTTTCCTTCCCCTCGCTTGGGCCCCAAGTGCGCACGGGCCCCTGGGCCCGTAATGATAATGATAATCCGGCCCTGTTAACGATGCTCAAAAACGGCCTGTTACTGCCCGACAGCCGACCATCAACTTGGTGTATCTCGGCCTTAAGAGGAGGTTGCCTTGGGTCAAAGTTGCCATGGCAGATATGTTCTTAAAACGCTGGAGAAGCTTGTGTGTTGGTTATCTGGTCTGCAGTACCTGACACAGGTACTGTGGAACATAATCCAGTTTGTGTTCTTGGCTTTCTAAGGTTTTTGCTCAGTTGTGATTTCACATCCTGATAGAGTCTGACAGTACTGAGACAGTCTGCATAAATCATCACGGACATGCAGTCACATCCAGTAGATTTGGCACTGCATGCTCTCTGGAGCAGCCGTCACCTGCTGTCCATTTGTGAGGTGTAGGTCCCAGGTCATCTGAATTGTGGTGCAGACTTGCTCTTGCATCAGGAAGTCATGATTAAAGAATGAAGGCTGCATTTTCAGGTGTTGAGGATTTGGTAAGAGTTTGAGAAAGCAAAATGGGCTTACTTAAGGCTCAGCAATACTTAATTTTCTGCGTTCTGCTCCATTTTGCAAACAGGTGATCACTCAACTGAGCACTCACTTGTCTTTACAAGATCTCAAATCATTCACAAATGCACTGTTGTCCATGCACAAGTCATTATGTCATGCAGACATAATGCCGGGCCTTCATTCACATCAGCTTGGTAAACATATTAGCTATGTTTCCATCCAAAGTTGCGAATTTAACTTGTGTGCAAATTTGGAATATCACATAAAACATTTGCGAATAAAGCACTGTTTCCTTCCAGTAAGTCCTGATAAACTGGCGCTAAATACCACTAAGAAAAATGGAAGTTGCTGCAGTAGAAGCCATTGTATATAATAATTTTCGTATATAATAAATTACTTGTACCTTAGAGCACACAGGTGAAACGCAATAAACGCTGTCATGTTATCTTGCATTCAGATGCCAGGTGTTTGTGAACGCAATCATGTGAGGCACTTCTGGAAGGTAATTACACCGAACCACTTTAATGACAGACTTTGCTCAGGGATTGACAGACTGACCAAAACAGCATTTCAAATGCTGTGCAAGGAGAACGGTCTGCTGGTTGGTCCAGTTATGCCATCCCATCGCAAAGTGGAATCTTTTTTAATGCGCATCAACAAATTTATTCGGTAAAAGTTTTTCCATCATAGTTCATGCGCATGTTTTCGTATTGCATAAAAATGTATATTACTCATTTAAGTGCATATGTTTTATGTGCATTTTTTGAATTTATGCGCATCTTGGCATTTCCATCCAGGTTTTTTTTATTCGATATCCCAAAATGCACATAAAAATAGGTGGATGGAAACAGTTATTGTCTGCTTTGGTATTCGATATTTGATATTCCAAGCTTCCCACAGCCGGGATGAAGCTCCAGCCAAAATGGCTTGTCCTACGTTTCCTCAGAATTTTACCCTTAGCATCCCAGATGCTGTGAAGAGTTGCTATACTAATCCCTCTCAGGCCCCTTTTACAAACTCAGGCCCCAAAACGCAAGCGTAGTGTAAACGACAGACCAAACAACCATGGCAAAACTTATGCGTTTTAAAATGAAAACGCACTCGTGTAAATGGGGCCTCAATAAATTGGTACAATTCTATTTGGAATTCAGGGGAAATCATTCCTGGGTGAGGTTACCGTAAACTCATTCCTTCATTCCTTCTTATTTCCACAGTGATGCAAAAACATGTTCAACAGGACTGTACACTTGCAATATACTGACCAAGCTTTCACATATTTACATGGAAAAGTTTTGTGGTCTAAGGGTTATTAATAATTTAATTCGCACATGTCGGAAAACAAGATATCTTAGCCACAAATTAAGAATTAATTTCAGAAGATTCAAGTCTTTCTCCATCACTGACGCTCATTTGTGCTCATTTTCCCTCATTTGTGACAAAACGTTTTTCCGCCATTGGCCAGTTGTTGCAGTAATCTGCGTTTTCAGTTATACAGTAGGGGCGCTGTAACGAAACTTCTGAAATACTACAGCATCTCCAGATCCAAAAACAAGTGAAGAAGAAAATCTGCATAAACCAAGCCGCAACCTCCCCGTTTCTCTTGGAGCCAATACGGAAGTGACTTAAACTGCAATTCATCGACTGGCCGCTAGGGACAGTCCCCAAAAGAGAGCAGAATCTCATTGAGCCCCATGTTAAAATGCCCAACTTTACAGCAGAAAAAAAAAAAAACGTTTACAGCCTGGTACAAATTGTGGTTTTGGTCTATACAGCTAATTTTGCCCTTCATGACAACTCTGATGGGGGTAAATCTTTTTTATAACTCAACCGTTTAAAATATATTAAGCCTTAAAGTTCTGCATAATTAAGGGCATGGTCACTTGAGTGACAGATGGATTGTAGTACCACTAGCCGTTTATCTGCTGCCGTCACGTCACCTCAGCTCCACCCACGTCCCACCTCTTTGCCCAATTTCTGTTATCCGGTAGTGACACGCTGCCAAGATGGCAACAGTCGGCTTTAGGTTTCAAAAATGCTCTTCAGAAACCTACGGGTGACGTCACGAACACTACGGACATTTTTTTTTTTTTTCTATGGCATAAACCATAAGGAGTGGACACAAGCATTGCTTATGCACAAGTAAGCTAACGTGATCATTAAACATTCAACGGCATATAAATCAAAACTGCTTAACGTTACTGAATGAAATGTCAAACCCATGAAGACAAAATGACAGCAGTTAATAGACTCTATTAGGACAGTTCTGGTCTAATGATTAGAGAGTCAGACTTGTAACACGAATGTCGCGGGTTTGAGTCTCATTTCGCTTTACTCCATCTGTTTTGATCATCTTTCTTAATAAAGGCCTTCTGAAGTGAAGCGATGCGTTTATGATAAAGATATACATATTTAACACGTTATGAAGTAAAATATCTAGCTTCCGCTAGACCGCCTTTTGTATTCAAGTTACAAAGAAAGTGTAAACTGGCGTCAAGCATTTTAAACTTCAAGAGTTTTACACTTTCTTTGTACATTGAATACGGAAGGCGGTTCGAAAGACACTTTTTTTTTTTAACAGTAAAATTTCACTAATGCGACTGCACCATTACAAGGCAAAATCGGCCACCAGCTATTTATTCCAAATCAGATCTAGAAGAATAAATAAAAGTCTTTTCCCCTGTGAAATACATCACATTTATGTAGTAAAATGGGTTATGAATGGAGTTTCATGCTGTCTTGATGTTTTAGATTAGAAAAATTGCAAATAAGTAATCAGGTGATCTCTGCAGTTTTTTCATTTGCCATACTTCTAAAAAAAAAAAAAAAAAAAAAAAAAAAAAACCCCACACATTTTGCTAGTTTAATGCCACACTGAATAATTGATATATCTGCAAACGAGAAAAAATTGTCACATTTATTCAATATCAAACAAGAGTTGAATGTACATTTGTAATGGGGTCTTAGAAAAGACTGAAATGAATATCAACAGTGTTACATCATACCCACTTTCATTCCAACCCTTTTTATTTCCATACTTCATATAATAAATTATTTAGTGCCAAATAATGAGATATGTTCTTAAGACATTGCGTTGACACATATGAATGTTACTGATCCCTGACAAAGTCAAAGCATTTTTTTTAAGTAAAAGAAATTACATATTAGTCCAATTCATACCAAATCTGTGCAAGACACAGCTTCCATTAAGCTAAAAAAAATTATAATTAAAAATAAGGAAGCTTTTTTTTTTTTTTTTTTTGTACATATACGTTGGCAAAATACAATTTTCATGGTGAAATCCATAACTGAACACATCATTCACAAGTGGAGATGTGGTGATCATGGGTTGAACTGTCTTTCTTTACACTTGGTACTGCAAAATATATTTTTAGTTGTCATTCGTACAACAGTTATTTGTGCAATAGAGAAAATATAAGGCCTGAGTCTGGGATATTAATTCTTTTAATTTTCTGTATCACAGTCTCTCTCCATTCATTCTGTATTTCCAAGAAGGGAAGATTCACCTGCAAACTGGCTGGGAGAGTTTTCAAAGTTCTACAAAATTCAGACATTGGCATGTTTCTTTTTTTCTTTTCTTTTTTACAGTATACTGTACAAAGCTTTTGGCAGATGTAGATGATGCCAGTCTTGACACTTTCTGCTCGAGTTTGACCAGACCGTCAGTTCTGTTACTAAAAAACAAGTGAGAAAGAGTCATTGTGCCGTTGACTAGTCCCTCTCTTTCTGTCGTTTGTGGCTGAATAGACAGAATGTGAGGCAAAAGAAGAAAACGGACGAAAGTTGACATTCTTGGCTCAGAGGCTGGTGATTAGCTGCATCTGTCCATCGCTAGCGGGTTCGCTCTCTAGTGGAAGGCAGCCGTCGGGGAGCCTGGGGCCAATGCAGCCCACGCTAGTGCCTCCTCGGCTAATCTGATAGTAGGAAAGCGCTTGAGTCCCATTTCCCAAGTCGGGCAAGCTCTTGTAGCAGTGTTCCTCAATTTCACTTTGAGCTGATGAGCAAGGGGAACCATCGTCCTGTCCACTGACCAGGTCGGGGGATTCAGAAGGTAAGGAGGACTGAGAGTCTCTGAGATTGGGCATGCTTGTGTACAATGAGTCTCTGTTATTTGGCGAGGGTGCGTTGTCTTCCTCTCTTGCGCTTTGCTCATCTTCTTCTGGCTCTCTGCTGTTTTTCTGCGGCCTGATGGCCTGCTGAGATGCCTTTTGAGTGCAGTAAAGGAGCGAATGAGTTCGTTGGGGCAAAAGCGGAGCCTCGAGGGTCACCCGGTCGTTCGGGTGAAGGAGAAGAAGCTCCAGCGCCTGGTGGCTGGCGGATGGCGGCAAAGCGGAGGTGTCGGCATCAGTAACTATGACGTCGACTTCATTCCCGCTTCTGTTCCCGACACCTCCGTCGACGCTGACGCAGGCCTCCTGTGGAGCCAGGTCTCTGTCCCTGTGGCCGTCGGACCCCGGTTGGCATTTTGAGCTGGTTTGGTTTTGCGGCAACCTGCGAGGTCTCAGGTTGTTGTGAACCAGCTCGGAGATGATCATCTTTTCAAAGGCAGCGTCGTCCAGGTGCACAGTAGTCGGGCAGCTCAATGCAGGGTCTTCGTAGTCGTCCTCTCGGAGGGAGTAACTGTTGTTGAAGTTGTCGTTGAGAGGGAGTGTGTCCATGGTGCTGACATCACGGCTGTTGGTCAGGGAGTGCTGGCCTGAAATAAAAAACAAAAAATTCAGTGAAATGAACAAATAGTAAGTAGCATGACAGACAATATTGGGTATTTGTTACTATTTAAAGACATGATATTTCTCATCCCACTCATTACATGCCAAATGCCAACTAAAAATAACATTAAAAACTAAAATAATAAATTAAAGAGGACCTATTATGCTTTTTTCCATGTTCAACTTTTTTTAGTGTTGCAGTTTGAGCATGAAAAAGGTCTGCAAAGTTCCAAAGCACAAAGTCACTCCAAAGGGAGTTATTCTCTATATCGATGCGCAATCAGTTTCTAAACTTCCTGAAACGCCTCCATTGTAGTTTAGAATTTTTTTTCTGGGAATGAACACGTCACAATATTCCTCATTTAAATAATTCCCACCCAAGGTATGCGCAAAACAATGGGGCGGGGCCTGGTTGAGTTAATTAGTAGTGTTGAAACTCATGGTTATGGTAAGGGGCGGGGCATTACCCAAGCACACATGTAGTGCTTGACCAATCACAACACACTGGTCCAGCCAATCAGAGCACACTGTGCTTTTCAGATGGAGGGGCTTCATAGAGACAGGAACCAAACAGGGCTGCATTTCCCAAAAGCATCATAAGTCTAAAGGTGATGATACATGGGGCAACTTTTGCCAGGCAAATGACGCCGAACGATGTTGCTTGGGCACTTTCCCATTGAGAATGGGAAACAAATTTCGATCTAAAGTTTCCAGATAGAAATTTGTTGCCCAGTCTCAATGGGAAAGTGCCCAAGCATCATTGCTCGCTGACATTGCCAGACAACGTTGCTCAAAAAGTTGCCGTGTATTACCACCTTAAGTTGATCGTATAGAACCATTGCCACCAATGGAGCTACGATCAACTTAGGCTTATGATACTTTTGGGAAACACTCAAATCAAGACTTGGGCATAATAGGTCCTCTTTTAACAAGTAGAGATGCATGTCACTAAACGGAAACTGTTCAAACAAAATGTTCAATGTTCCATAAACTGATGTCCTTAACAGTACAGCACAGAGAAAAAGAATGTTAAAAGGCAGCCAAAGAACCTCTTGCAAAAACACAAAGAGTCATTATTGTAAATGAATGCCAGATGCAACAGCGAAAAGCATAGACACAAAACATGCTGTAAATGTCTGTATAGAACACAACAGAATGGAAGCATGTTTGTAGAGCACACCGATTACAAACAGCAGGCAGGGTGAAAACACTCACATCATGTGTGTCTGCTCAGGCTAGCTGACCTGAGAACTGCCCATGTGCGAAAAGAAAGAGTCAAATAACGCCTTCTTTAGAAAATTGCAGCGAAGACAGAAAGTGAGAAATCATCAAGCAGAAAAGCTTGCAAATAACAAACGTCTGAATTCAGCCCATCAAGATCCACCACACATTTTATTTCACTCACGATTTGAAATAAAATTGAATTGGCCAGACGCCACAAGATGTTGAATTGTAATTTAATAACGTAATTTGTGATGAAACATAATTGTGCCCATAGTTTTCATATAAATAATAAAAATTCATATAAATTCATATAAAATTCATATTTATTATTTTCATATAAATAATAAAAAAAGTTAATTAAGAAAAAGTTTGCAATTTTGCAATGACAGCCTGCTGTTTCCTGACATAAATCAAGTTTAAACATGATTAAAAACTATTAACAGCTATAAAAAGTGATTATCATTTTAGTGATTATAACCACACAAGTGTGCTAATAATACACCCTTGTATATAGTATATTCTAATTTGAAGCATTTCAAACACTTCTTAATATTAGTTCATGGGGTGATTATACTGAAATGTGAAAAGAAAAAAGTATTAAAACTACACTCAGAGCAAAGAGATGAATTTCTTTAAATTTCATTCCATTTGAATTCACTTCAAAACTGAATTACAATTCTCTATCCTGTTTCCTACCCTCTCTCTCTCTCTCTCTTTTTTTAGAAGAGTCCTGGCAGTTCCAGACTTCTTTCATTTAAGAATAATGGAGGCCGCTGTGCTCTTGTTAACCTTCAATGCACCAAACAGTTTTGTAGATTTCCTTAGACCTGTGCCTCGACAAAATCCTGTTTCTCCACTCTGCAGGCTGTCCTTTCAAACTCATGACTTTTGTTCTGATATGCATTTTCAGCTGTTACACTTTATATAGACAGGTGTTTACTTTAATAATTTGTCCAATCTTTAATGAATTTGCCACAGATTTACTCCAATCAAAGTGTACAAACATCTCAAAGATGATCCAGAGAAATAGGTTGTTTTTTTTTTTTCCATACTTCCTGATTCGAATTAAAAATTAAAATATATTGAAATTTAAAATATATGTCACAATTGAATTTTTAATGGCACCCAACAAGGTCATAAATAATCAACAAAATATGATCAATATTTTAATTCAGCTCAAATTATTCTAGTAAATGTCCATGATAGAAGTGCCATTAATAAAATGTGAATGTGTAAAACAATAGAGCTTTTTTTAAAACTTATTATTATTATTATTTTTTTTTAATGATTTGTGAGTTGACTTCAGTAGTAAGTGAATCTATCAGAAGGCTGAATGCAGAATGTGGCAGGTGTAAGTTTTAGCCAAACAATCTTTAAAACAAAATTAATTACAAAAAAAATTGTTTAGGCCTATATGAATGCATAAACATCTCGAGTCATAATTACAGAGCAGTACAAAATATCAACAGTATCACTTAAGTAATAAAAATAAAGTGGTGATAGAACAGAAAGTGGAGAAAATCATACATTTTTGAAACTGCTGCTCGGTTTCATGCAGAGCACAGGATGAATTTAAATAATATAAGATAGCAGGGATGTGAAAAATATATCTGTGTTCTGCTGTGAAATAAGGAGTCTCTTTTTAGAGTGTGAAACAGGCATCAAAGGGTTGAACGGGAGGAGAGCGGGACCGAGGGGGAGAAAGGATGGACAAAAATAAAGCAAACAAGCATAAAACATTATCTGAGCCAAGGTTATTTGCATTTGTTTATGCATTGGCGATGGGTATAATCCAGACTGGTACTGTCTGGAGAGCCTGGCCAACAGATGCAGACAGAATGCATTTGGACAAGCTGGAAAGCAGGAATTCTGGGAGAAAAGCCAGGCCAGATCTTTGATTGTTCGGTGTCGGAAATATATTGCATGCACTCAGTGTTTACAATGGGCACAGATATTCTTTTCTTCTGCTGCTGGTGTTTGTCTAAGTGGAATGTAAAGAGCGAAGGTCTCAGGGAAATTGTTCTTTCTCTGGTCTGAGCCAGCTGTTCAGATGCAATTACTAAAGAGTTTCTTTTGTTCGCTCCTCCTGTTTCAGGCATCGCGGAATGTGTTCATGCTGCAGTCAGCCCCGAGACGTGGCTACAAAGACTCACAAAAAGAAATAAAACTTGTATATTTAATTAGCAGAGTGAATACATTTATCCACATGTCCGTAAACAGCACCGAATCTCATCTGCTTTCTTATTTATTCACAAAGATTCAAAGATTCATTCGCAGTGTTGATCAATTTCATCATATGCTGTGAATTTTGCATATTGTACCATAAAGTGCAGAATACGTGGTTTTGTAAAAAATCTACAATATTCATATAGTTTATTCAATTCTGTCAACTTAGACTTTTGAAGATACAGTAGATCATCACTTTGTTTTATACTTAAAGTGGCTTAAAATGTTGATTAAATGCATTTTTTTGATAATACAATATTAAATGGGAAAGATTACTAAAACAAAGTGACCTGTGGTTCAATAGTTTAAGCCTTCTACCACATCCATTAGTCTACTACATAAAGAGGCATGGCATTGCTTTCTTTGACTGTGTTTAGATCCAAAGCGATCAAAGCTGCATCTGAAGTGTGTCTGCACTGAATACGTTGACACAGCACATCCTTCTCATAATGTTCACTAACAACAGCACTACAGAGGACAGGCTCTGATTCAAATATCATGCTTCCAAAGATTTCCCGCTTTGTAGAACAAAGATGGTTCAAATCCATTCGTCACTCTGTATAAGTTACAGATTACGTGCAACGGCATGCAGGACTTCAGAAGGAATTGGAAGTGCAATGTTATTAGCATTAAAAAAGGCATTGTAAAAATGATTACAGTAAAAAGTTTTATAATAAATAATATTTTATGTGTAGTTTGGTACTATGACTTGGAACTACCCAAGGAACTGCCCGGTTAACAATATAAAGCAGGTATAGAAAAAACACAAAATCATTAACAAAAAGGGTGAACTAATAAATTGGAGGTAATGGTAATAAAAAAGGATTCATGCAGCTGAAAAACAATTGTTTTTAAAGAAGAACGGCCGCAGTGATTTCATTACAGCCTCTGCAAATGACAGTTGTGTGTTAATAGCGCTGTATTTCTTCAACCCACACCACCTCAATATTCCCAAACAGCAGAATGAGAACAGCCCTGTAGAGCACCTGGAGGTGAAGGTGTGCTGCAGACGATGGTTTCGGCAAGAAGGTTGTTATAGCGGTTGTTAGTGTCGTGAGGCCTGAGGAGAGGGTTAGTTAGGAGATAGTTGCCCGTCATTCCTGTTGAATAGATAAAGAGAGGAGCAATAAGAGGGATGACTGTGAACGAGAGAGGATTAGGAAAGCAGAACAGAAGAAAACAGGATTACGTAAGATAACAACCACAGAGTGATAAGTTGTTCCGAGAATTTCAGAATCACATATTTCAGATATGTGAACAGAACGGCCCACCAACCAAATGCTGTACTTGAACAGAAGTGAACAACTTTCACCATGCCAAATTACAGCAAAATATTTTTAGATTATAATTAGGAGTGCTACAAAAACACTTGATCTGAAAAGTATTAGGCTAGATGAACTTTCATGCAAATCTAAGGCCCTGTTTACACCAGGTGTATTTTCATCAATCGGATCACAAGTGGACGACACTAAATACTAGGGGTAGGAGGGAAAACAAACAAACAAACAAAAAAAAATTAAATCTATGCATCGTGATTCTCTCTCCAACGATTCTGGATCAGAATCGATTCTGAGCTTATAGTTTTTAACCGGATGCGCGATGACGCGGTGTGCTTTAGAAACACCCATATTCTGCCTGCTTCCAATTCCTCACACACATACATCACTCGAACTTTCCGCAAAATAATCATCCATAAAGTTCGGAAAGGTTGAAGCGAATTACAAAGGACATTTACAGGCTTCGTTGCACAGGCTGGCCTGTGAGAGACGCGCACTTTGTTTGATGTTACACACGTGCAGTGTGCGGTCTCACTCGCCGGTATTTTCCTTACAAATGCTCTACGAAGTCATCATTTATGTCGTGTGGAATGCAGTGGACTTATATATTCAAAATATGAAACTCAGAAGGCTGCTTTCAATTTCAAATGCTGACGAGCACTTTTCTGAAGAGTGCTCGTGCATGCGGCTGTGCGTGACTTCGGGTGCGTTCACACGGGGCGCCGGCGTTAACGCTTCTCGTTTACTTTGAATGGGTGACGTCATGCTTTGCTGAACTGAATTGTGGGTTCCGTCGCGTCGCTTCACTCGCGTTGCAAGCGGCAGAAGTTGAAGATTTCTCAACTTTTCAAGCATCAACGCAGGCGTCATCCAATCAGATCGCCCTATGCAAATACCCAAGAGCAGTCACAGCCAACTGCGTTCGTGCAACACCGGAAAGTAATGTGATTGGCTGTAATCACTATAACGGTCGCGTCAACACAAGCTTCAGACATGCCCTCCGTCAAGCGTTGACGCTGATGCCCCGTGTGAATGCAGTGGTTGCACTTGATTATCAAAATGGTTTTGTAAACACAGCCAGTTTTCTCTTAAGAGATTAAACGGAAGTAAACTCTTATTTCGGTGTGAAATAAACAGATATGGAAATGTATAAATTAAAGTTAAAGCTCCAGTCACCTCACGAAGATCCAGAAAAAAAAGTCCGCTGGTGCCTCAGTGACTACTTCACTCAGAGAAGCTGTCAATCTTGACGTCTCACCCCCGTTTTTGTAGCATCAAATAACTAACTAAAACCAAACTTACTTAAAAAAGAACACTTGAACTAACACCAGCGTGATAAAAACTGTCTGACAGAAATGTTTGAAATGTAATTTAATTGTTTAGTTTGTCTCACGTCCCACTGGAATACATGGAGAGGGCGGGGTTTATGACCTATATTGCATCCATATTGTAATCCAACTATATTGCATGATCGAGGCGCTTTGGCTTCACTTTTCAAGACTCGTGTGGCATGCTTGGAAAAATCCCATACATTTACCCACTAGGGCTGGAACAATGCACTGACGTGATTGATTACGCTAGTTGCGCACTGTTTACGTTTTTCTCTAATCCCGTCATTTTTCACACAAAACAAAACTCTAGAGCAGATGCTAATGGCTAGTATGGCCATTTTATTTTTTATTTTATTTTATGAGCGTGACAACTGCATTCTATAACCAAACTGACACTTGCACATTTTCAGGACTCGCAACCACATTCTCGACAAACTTGCGATGAAGTCTTAATCGACGTAATAGATTATGTCCAGCCATATTACCCACCCACAGACCCTCCCCTTGAAGAAATCAGGACAGAACTGGTCGAAATTGGACAAAAAAAAGATGGATTAACACACCAGGAATAACTGGAATGTGTCTCCCTCGTCTATTTGTGATGCAATCAAACAAAATGCATCTTAATATCAGGTGTAAACAGGGCCTAAGTGTAGCAAAGAACACTTGAAAAGCTAAACTTGACCTGCATCATAGCTGAGCATATTAGAAGGTCAGTATGACTCAAACACAGTCAAGCTCTCGCTCGGTCACATCTACTGCCTTATCAAGCGGGCAATGAGAGCTGGAAATCATACTCTCATCAGCAACACTTTTGCAAAGCCTAAATAAATGATCATTTTTAAAAAGCAGCCTGCATTGTCGCTTTCCAACCTAGGACAAAGGCCTCAAGACTTCATGTAGAGTGCTGATGAGAAAAGAACAAAGCAACTATTTGCACACAGCTCAGCTTGGGACTCAAAACTGATAGTGTTGTCTGATCCCACTATAGATAGAAAATTAACAAAAATTAAATAATAAAATATCCAATTAAGCCACACATTCTACTATTCATAGTTTGCATGTGATATCACACCCCTAAATAAAAGCCCACCTGGAGGCCAAAACAAGGCTTCCCTCCGTTGACCACCAGTGATTTTTATCAGGTTTGTACTAAAGTACTAATGTATTAAGACCGTGACATTAAAAGACCAAATCCAGTATATACCTTAATAATGGTGCATACTAGGGCTCTCACAGTACCAACATTTCAGTAGTCGGTACCAATACCAGTAAAATTTTGCGGTTCTCAATACTAATTTCGGTACCAGAGCAAAAACTGTTGAATTACGTACTTTAAAAAATGTCCTGTTTTGTCTCATCCATTGGGCATCACTGTCAATCACTGCAGTTTCTGAATCAATCACTTATTTAAATATGGTTGTCAATCCAGAAACTTTGCAGTGTACTGAGCAGCATGAAAAACTAAACTTGGATAATACTACTACTAAACTAAAACTAAACTAAAATGAACGGATAATAAACAGAAAGCAAGAAGAGCCTCCATTGGTCCCACTTTATATTAAGTGGCCTTAACTACTATGTACCAGTGTTGGGCACGTTACTTTAAAAAAGTAATTAGTTATAGTTACTAGTTACTTCTCACAAATAGTAATGGAGTTAGTAACTGAGTTACATCATTATAAAATTAACTAATTACCAGGGAAAGTAACTATTGCGTTACTTAAAAATAAATAAATAAATAAATAAATAAATAAATATGTCAAATAACTTGAATGCCCCCAATATTAAATATAAGTCTAAGAATAAATTATTCTTGATCTGCTCTTGTTATGAAATTTCTCTGTACTGTACAATACGTGTTGGAAAATGTAGTTCCATATTCATGTTTAAATAGCCCTATATTATGTTTTAAATTCATGTACTTGATTATGAAAAGTGAACAGCATGAGTAAGATGCATCATAAGATGCGCAATATATTGGGAGACATGGAGTGGGTCAGACATGATTTTAAACACTTTATTAAGTTTTGTTTTGTAGAAAGCCTTTCTTTAAAGTGAATTTCGGTTTGTAAAAATTGTATCTTCATTTTAATCAATGTTTCATCAACCAATTGCCTGGATTTAATAAATAAGAAGCAAATAGCAGACAATATAGCTAATCTTGGCAGACGTGGGCGCGATCACTGGGGTGTGAACTGGAGCGCGACTTATAGGCTAAATGAACCGAAACTCAGCGGCTGCTTGCCTCGCATACATTGAGAAATATATCTATAGAAAGCTTGAAATATCTAAAAACGAAAAGAAATAGGCTACTCTGATTACATAGCCTAATCCGAATGAAATGTGCATTCTCTCTCTAAGCGCGTCCGATGAGAGTCAGTAATGTCAACTTCATCTTTGCAGCCGACACTGATTCAGAAAACATTACTTTATTAATAAACAAGGTGCTTCGACAGATTGGAGTTGCTGTTTATTGCAGTAGATAGGACCTTTGAACCAGAAAGACACAGCTTACATTTGACTAAAAGGTTTTTGTCTTTATGCTCAACTAAAGTGAAATAATGAGCATATTTCCACTTTGAGAAACTCGTCTTGCTCTCGCCTTGACTCCATGACTGCCGCACATACTTGAATAAACGGAAACGTGCGTCTTCGTGTTTACAGGTTGGCATCCGCCAATCCTACAATGCGTCGCTGCTGTAAACAGTAGGCTGTAGGCTACACACTTCAGCCAAAATTAATTAATTTAAAAAAGTAACGGACGGCGCACCATATGGTAACGGTAACAGAGTTAATTTATTTAAAAAGTAATGCGTTACAGTATTAGTTACTGTCAAAAGTAGTAACGCGTTACTGCCCAACACTGCTATGTACTTACATTTAAATTAATCATTTGATTCAATGCACTTATTGTGTACATACATGTTTTTACATTGTACTTATATTTTAAAAACACCTGCATGTAATTACATCTGTAATCAATTTCTGTTATTACATTTATAATTACACTGATGACCCATCCCTTACACCTTACCCCCACCCTTAAACCTACCCATACCACCAAAGCTTTCCCTAACCTTACCCGTATCCACCTCAATAGCAGTACAAGTGTTTTGCAATTCAATATGAACCCAATAAGTACATTGTACTTATTTTTTGATGTAAGTACATAGTAGTTAAGGCCACTTAATATAAAGTGGGACCCCTCCATTTATAATCGCTGAGGCTGCGGGTGTGGAACAACATGAGGGTGAGTAATAAATGACATTATTTTCATTTTTGGGTGAACTAGCCCTTTAAGTGTTTTTCCATAGAAAGCCCTTATAAAGAAAACACTTAACTATTTAGTGTGTTGCATTCATATTCTGGGCTCATCTGCTCACCTGTATCTAGTATGCATCATTAATAAGGTGTAAACTGAATTTGATCATTTAATAACACTGTTTTAGTACATTAAGGCACTTTAAGTGTTTTTCGCATTAAGCGTTTTAGAATGTCATGATTTTAGTGATAAAAATACTGCAGCAGTTGCTATATATGAACCACAAGAGCCCAAAACTTGTATTTGTTCACTTCTTTTTGTTTTTCCTCTTTTGAGAGGTGATCTAAATATTCGTGCCTTGAAACAGATGGGAAATTGACAGGACTGTGCTGCAGTTGATGGATGTTTTGCTCACCAGGTCTCTGCGCCAGTCATGTGACTAAAAACTATGAACTGATTTGTTTCTTTATAATTGTTACAAACGTGTATGTAGCACGCAATGGGAAAAACATAAAAAGTTGCTATAATATGCTATAAATTAGCATATTAAATTGCTAAAATTGGTTGATAAAATCGGTAGATGGATTAATGCCACGAATGCCACGAACAAACAGTATATCACTAAATTAAATAAGAGACACCGGTAAACCAAATATATCTTCATTACTTCTTGTGAAAGTGTTCACTTACAATAATACAAGTGTTCACTTTTTAAATTAGTGGTAATTGCAAGCATTGTTCCCTGCTGCTTTGTCTTAGTAAGCAGTAGTAGTAAAATAATAGTAATTAAATAAGTATTTTAATTAAAAAAAAGTGGTAACACTTTCCTTAAAGCCTTTATGTAGGGGGCATTATAAAAGTAATGCGTTACTTATGCCATTTAATGGGTAGTATGATCTTATAAATACCTGTAACCAGTTATAATATATTATAATACTCATATATTCATTGTTACAGCTTTAAAAAAAAGATTAATGCAAGGAGACAGCAATTATTATAATGCATTTTAACTTTGGTTTATATTATTTATGAAAAGATAATGCATTATAAAATACATTATGAATAGAATACCTTTATACATAAAGGCTTTAAGTTTTACCAAAAAAGTTTTAAAACATTTTAAATTAATACAAAGTTTTTTTATTTTATTATTATTTTTTTTTAAATAAGGCTATGTTCTCGCTGTGGACCTTTATAAAATAATTTGATCTGCATTCATATGTAATCAACGATTTTTATATTACATTCAGCTAACTTTCTCACTTTATCATATAAATCATCATACTGTAGTAAACTGTCTGTTTCTTAATGATCTCTTGTACTGTCCTTGTTAAATGTTACATGTAGTTACTATAATTACTATAAATTGTGCATACTTGCAATGCAAGAGAAATATTTTCTTATGTTTATTCAATCAATGCTACTACTTATACATGATATTTTGTTAATCTTATATGAGTTGCATATATTTCCTGACATAACTTTTAAATAACGAAAAGATTCCATTTGTTTTTGACATACAGACATGTGTAGATGTGTGTAACCATTGCATGTACTGACAACAGATTTTCTACCTTTATTGTTTATTAAAATAAGTTGTTTCTGACAGAGTGATTAGTGAAGGAGGACTAAAGTAATGGTTTCAAAAGAGCGTTAACTGTTTAAGAATATACACGTAAGGGTTAGATTTTGACTGATAAGCATGGAGATGTTATAACTACTGAGCACTGGCCCACTCTTTCGGTCATACACGGTGAAAAACTCAGATATATTATATTTTATGTTTCTCTCTCTCTCACTCACTCTGATGTTTCAAAGCTAATCTACAAATGCTGTGAGAGGCAACTTGGAAACAATGATTTCTTTCTGCAGTCAAGGTCAGTTGGGCCGGGAGAGTTTTAGGGAGTCAGATATTTAGGCACGTCAGGTGGGCACGGCTATTAAAGGATGTCGATGAACTAGAAAATGTACATATATGAATATAGGAAGTAGGATGCCTTATGATAATTAAAAATCAATTTTGAAAGTCTTTGTTTGCCAAAAAATTAACATGCACATACCATAAATAAAATCCTATTAATAACTCTACAGTAAGATACTAAGACGCAAGAAAAATAATTATAACTTTCACATAAACATCAATGTTAAACGAGGCAACAATCAGAAAAAAAAAAACACCATATAGTGTCTATAAATCTATAGTAGCGTATCTGAGAGTTCAGTGTTTCACTATGCAAGATCTGTCACCTTGGTTTAGTGTGGAAGTGCTGTTGATATCTCCGGAAATGAAGGAAGACTCTGACTGTTTCCTCACAGTATCGTTCCACATCCTCCTGATGCGGCTCTGCGGCGAGAGAAAGACACGTTCACTGATTATTGAAGCTAATATTTATGTAGAATGACAGCTTTGCAGTCTCAGGCTGTCTCCGAAATCACCCCCCATTAGCCTTAAAAAGGGCACTATTTGAGGGGACTGACATTTGTAGTGGTGTCCGAAACCAGTGAATGTTATGGAGTGCACTCATTCAATCCCATAATGCACCGCAATAACAAGTGTACAACTGATGACGGCTAGAAAATATCCATAATGCACTGTGAGGGTCATGCTGAATGAATTCCAGCCTGCAGCTGAATCGTCCATTCATCCATTTTCTAAACTGCTGGTTCAATGTGGGTACAATGTAAATTCCTTTTAATTATTAAATTGTTTAGTTAATGTTTATACATAGTTTCCATGACAATCTTTTCATTACTACTGGAGCTGCCAGTTTGTCAAGTTTCAAATGATTATTGAACAGCAAGCACAAACTATGCAAAACCAGCAGCCCTTCCGGCGCACTCAGTGTCCAAATTCACTCATTCGTTTTCATTCACTCCTTCAAGTGGACTATATCAGTGCATCAATGTAGGGAATAGTAAAGTTGGGTATATGAGGCGATTTCGAACACATCTTCAGTGTTTGAGGGGCTATTAACACTACATGTGGAATAAAGACTGCTAAAGAAAAAGTCTTAACAACACATTTTCATCTTTTGCAGCTTAAGATCCCCCACAATATTTACAATGCAATTCAGGGCAAGAGAAAACAACAATATTCTACTTAATGTCTAATACTTATCAAGAAATCGTTATTATTGAAGGAATGTTGTGGTTTCAATGCAGGTCAAGCTCTATCAACAAAATTTGTGGCATAATGTCGACTACAAGAGAAAATTATGTTTGAAGTTTCTGTAAAACTGCTTTCAAACCATGTCAAACATAAGGGCCGCCACCCTATTTCTTGTGGCCCGCAAGACAATTTAATTAAACTGTAATTGCATCATGTTTCCACCTCTTCATGTATTCCTGCGATTCATTTTTTTTTTAAAAACAAAACTGTGTTTAACAACAATGTTTATTTTAGGTTTCAGACATTTAAATAATGCTAGTACTAGTAAAAATTTCACAGTTTGAAAAATAAACACTGATGTTTTTGAAAGCCACAATAGTTCAACTGTGCAAACAAGTTAAGTTACAGCTTGCTATAAATTACACATCAACTGACAAGGTCATTATAAAAAAATTAAATCAAAATCTATAAAAACAATACACGGGTCAAACAGCGTGAAGAGTATAATGACAAGCATTGTTGCTATGGAAATAGGAATGTGAATCATTCTATCTAATACTTCTTTCAAAGCAGCAAGTTGTAAATATATGGATTTTGTTATTGTCTTCAACCACACTATAACCAGTTTTAATACCGTACTGTAAAAAGCATTATACAAATAAACGTGAATTGAAGTGAATTGAATTAAAAAAAATAATGCAGTTACAGTAGTGAACTTACAATGGAAGTGAGGCAAGACATTATACACTACATGTAGTCTTTAGTAAAACTATTTATTATTTGAGCTTAAAGTTGTATTAATCATCCTTTTTGAACTGTAAGTACTAGTTGGATGAACCTGTAGTTATGCATTACTGATGTAAGTTTTCTCAAAATGCCAATGTCTTCAAGAAGACTGGACCAACCAACCAGCAAACTACCTTAAAAACTCTGCGCAAGTATCTGGCGGTGGTGGACGCTAACCAAGTATGTTTACTCTGTTACTATACTTGAGTACAATTTGAAGTATCTGTAGTCTATCTATTTCAAAGATCATAATATCATAATTTTTACTTTAAAAACATAGTTACTCAATATTTGGAACTGAAAAAATAGACATCTGCTTTGAGACACGACAGCCATGTCCGATTCGTGAACTGGCTCAAATACGAATTGGACTGATTACAATTGCAGCTGTTCTCCTGTCAACAAGGAACTGATTTTATGATCCATTCAGGACAAGCCTTCTGGTAACAACTCACTGAATTGTTTGTGTCCAGCTCAAAATTAAATGTTGAGTGACAGATGTTGAAAAAACTAAGTTATAATGATAATAATTATTAGTAATGTCAGTTGTTTGTGATGTAAATCTGCTGAAACAGGACGAGCTGTTTAAATCCAGTGTGTGAAATGTTTGAATGTGGTAAACATTTCACATCACTGTCTGTACAGGGTAGGCTAGGTAAATACTATAAATAAATGTTAAAATTATTCAAATTAGTGCCTCATGCATCTTCCCCCCGCCGCACCAAATTCAAAATATATGAAACTTGTAAATTTGCACAGCGTTCTTCTTAAATGTCAACGCATTTTGCCCCGTGTTGCATCTGTTTTATATTGTATTCTATAGTACAGATCTTAACTTGTTTGCACAGTTGAATTATTAGTAACGTTGATATTTTGGATATCAATAGTACAATTGTATATTGAAATTTAATGTTCTAGTAATAAAAAAAGAAAAAGAAAGAAAGAAAAACTGTTCTAGAAGAGCCCAAAAACAAAATCAAGACTTTGTCAAAGGGCATAAAATGGCCTCTTTGAATCATTGGATAATTTTCAGAGAAGTGAACATGTTTGCAGAGTTTAGCTCAAACCCTGATCAAACTTACCTGCCTGTAACTCTGAAGACCTTGATTAGCTTGCTAAGGTGTCTTTGATTAGGGTTGGACCTAAACTCTGCAGGGCAGTGGCCTTCCAGGACCGGATCTGAGGAACCCTGGTTTACTGTGTTTGGTTTTTCATATGATACAACTGGAGAGGTTATAGATGTACCTGTGTAGCAGATGAATATCGAGCTGTGGACCTGGAAGCCGAGGATTTGTTAGTGCTGTGGGGTCCTTCAGAGGGAAGAGCACTACAGCACTGAGACTGCCGGAAACACTTGCTGTACTCTTTACGCACCTATGATAACAGAATCCAACATCAGGTCAGTTAGCAACCAAACGCAAGACCCGAGCAAAAAAGATTAGGAGACATACATAATGCACAGTAGTGGCCAAAAGTAAAGTCTGGAAGGGTATATTTGTTTTTAACGATCCTAAAAGTTTGATTAAACCATCAAAATATGAGGAAAACACACATATATATATATATATACTTAGAGGCTAAGTGCCATCTGAAATTTTCTTCTAAAATGAGCATTTTTATCAAGTTTGTATGTTTAGGTTCAGGGCAATTCTGTCTCTAAACTTCTTTCACTGTGTAACAATTAAAATTTGAGCAAGAGCAACTTCAGGCTGAGTGACTTTTTGAAAAACAAAAAAGTCTAATGCCTTTCATTATTGAATTTTTCAAAACACTGACAGATATTTCACTCACAATTGAGCCTGAAATAAAACTGGATTGCAAACACTTATGTTGACTTTAACTATTATAATTAAATATATATTTTATTTCATACATAAAGGATATAACCTCTTAAAACAAGCCTTTAAAAAAAGACAACCTTCATATTTTCTACTGACTTAAAGTACGACAAACTCAAAGGATTTTAGTTGAATTAAAATCACAAAATAAACACTGCAGCCAGAAAATGGCTTTATGAATCAATATTTAACACATTCAGCAGTGTTCAGTAATGAAGAATGTGGTGTATGAAAACCATTTCCTGTAGCTTTTCACAAGTGGGCTTGGGTTTACCTTCTTCTGCAGAAGACAGTGGAAGATGAAGATGAACATCCCTTGTAAAGTGTTGAAGATAGTGAAGAGGTATGCCATAATAACTGAAGAGTCGTTCAAGAAAAACAGGCCAAACGACCACGTCAGACAAAGAAGACACAGCAACGCAAAAGCACCAAACACCCAGGACCTGAAAATGACGTGATAATGGTTTAAAACACATTCCGTAGCTTTTGTGAACAATATCAAGGCTTCTCTGCCAGTGTAACGGGTCTAAAAATTAGAACACATATTTTTGTCCCTTTAGTTCTATTTTTTTCTCTGTTTGCTTATGCAGTTGCAATCTCTTTCTAATCTTGATTCTGTACAATTGTAGATGTTGTCAGTGTACAGACTGACAACATCTGACTCCATCAAAGTGCAAAGCATGACAAATGATTACAATCTAATTTCAGACTGTTAGATTCATCAGCCAATCAAATAGTTCTGTTTGTACCTATTTATATGTAGGCCACACAGCAAGCTTTTTGTGTGTGCGTTTCTGAATTAGTTTACAGTTGTTTTATGCATTAATTAATCTCATTTACTTTGTTTCTACATCTTGTTGATTTTAACGAGAGCATTCGCAAGAGTGAAGAACTCAAGTGAGCTCATGCTGAGCAAAACTCTTGCGATTTGAGTGGTACTGAGCTTATTTCCTCTCTGTGAGCGAGACATTTAATTGCCTTTGATTGGCTATTGCATTTATTTGCTCAGTTTTACTCGGAACACACAAACACACAAAATTAATGATTAAAAAAAAAAACCACTACTTTTGTTTGCAAATAGAAAATAAATTCATAAATTTAACCCACTCCTACGATTAGACCACCCACATATAAGAGTCTAAGACAGCAGTATATCACTGGACTTGTTCCCAATAGATTCCAACAACTATTTCTGTGGCTCAAATGTCCTGAACGGATGATCCCTTAAAATGGACACGACAAGGGGAGATTTCTCTCCGTCTCCTGCTGCATTTTTAAAAGTAATCGTGACTTTGGGTCCAATAAAACATCTTGCGTATCATTCCATTGTATGGCCCATCTGGAAATATGCATGTAGTTCCCAAGGAAAATGTTTATGAGAGGGTCAGACTGTGATATCACATTGCAGGAAGTGAACGAATAAGTTAATAACACGGTGCTTGAAAAGTTAATGCTTTCTCTAATTATTCCCATAAACCCCAATTAGGTGCATTTGAGTATTTACAGTCCAGCTCCAGATGCAAACCTCTACCTCATGTGCAGTCTTTACCACAGAAAACTGCTCAGTGCCACAAAGCCAGATTGTGGAGATACAATCATAATGTTATCATTTTAAGATCTTGCCACTTTGAATAAAGCAATCAAGATGATAAGTCGGGACAACAAAATAGTCGAGTGCTAAAGATGAAAGAAAATGTCCGAATGTGAAATTGTGCAGACAGCTGGGCTAAAAACAAAGCTGCTAAATGTGTTCGACAGTGCTGAAGATTGATCTTACCTTATGCTCTCCAGTCTGCTGGAATCAGGTTTCATAGACATTGAGTGTTTTACCATCTTGTACATAGTCACCACCAGAAAGATGAGATTGAGCTGTTGGAAAAGATAAAACACGTTGAGAAGACCACACAGCTTTCCCCACAGTTCTTGGAACTCACGTTTGCAATTCATCATTCAGATGGCATATTTGTTCAGCTGCACTTTTCCGGAGAGCACCACGTAACAGTTACACGGGCAAGAATAGTAGAACATCTTTCTTTGGTCGTGTGATCACTGTGCTGTTAGACGAATGTAACAACGGCATTAAAAAATAAAAATCAAGTGTGGTTTATGTTGGCTGTAGTACACTATGATCTGAACTATGAAGTATAGCCTTCAATAATTCATAAAGTAGACAGCATCTGCAAAAATGTCACAATGCAAGAATGGATGGACCCTACTGGGAGTTTCCAAGATATCTTATAACCTGGAATGAGACGGTATTACGCATAGGCCATTTGGAAAGGTGTTCAATTCTTAACACGACAGGCTGTGACTCAAGTTAGTACAGAAGCTTGTAAGAATGTTAATATTTCTTGAGACATAAACTACCAACAGGAAAATATAGTGCTACCATTTGTTCCTAATTTTGATCTTAAAGGTGCCCTAGATTGTTTTTTTACAAGATGTAATATAAGTCCTAGGTGTCCCCTGAATGTGTCTGTGAAGTTTCAGCTCAAAATACCCCATAGATTTTTTTTAATTAATTTTTTTATCTGCCTATTTTGGGGCATCATTAACTATGCACTGATTTTTTCAGCACAGCCCCTTTAAGAGATGCGCTCCATCTGCCACACGAGCTCTCGACTATATTACAGTGCATTTACAAAGTTCACACAGCTAATATAACCCTCAAATGGATCTTTACAAGATGTTCGTCATGCATGCTGTATGCATGCTTCGAATTATGTGAGTAAAGTATTTATTTAGATGGTTATGTTTGATTCTGTGTGAGTTTGAGGCTATGCTCTGTGGCTAAAGCTAACATTACACACTGTTGGAGAGATTTATAAAGAATGAAGTTGTGTTTATGCATTATACAGACTGCACGTGTTTAAAAATGAAAATAGCAACGACTCTCGTCTCTGTGAATACAGTAAGAAACGATGGTAACTTTAACCACATTTAACAGTACATTAGCAACATGCTAATGAAACATTTAGAAAGACAATTTACAAATATCACTAAAAATATCATGATACCATGGATCATGTCAGTTATTATTGCTCCATCTGCCATTTTTCGCTGTTGTTCTTGCTTGTTACATAACAGTCTGTGTTATGTTGAGATCCGAGTGTTTTCCGGAAGTCTTTTAAACAAATGAGATTTACATAAGAAGGAGGAAACAATGGGGTTTGAAACTCAATGTATGTCTTTTCCATGTACTGAACTCTTGTTATTCAACTATGCCGAGGTAAATTCAAATTCTGATTCTAGGGCACCTTTAAAGATTATCGCAGACAAACGGCGCGTAGGGGCCTTCTCAGACTAGTGTAAGTCATAACTCTGGCCCTGAAAATGTCTGCTTGCTGGCAAGAGCTTGTGTTTTTCTTCACCACCCTGAACATGGGAATGTAATTCAGGCTGACCAGAGTAAAATAAAAATAATGAATCCCAAAAAAAAAAAAGAATCATCTATTTTAAATATGTGGAATAGGAAGAGAGCACGCTCTGTTAAAAGAGGTAGTGGTGTCTATCTTTTGACTTTCCTAACTTCAAAAACTAACCTAAAATATAATATCATCATCCTGATTTTAGAACCTCTCTACACAATTTCCTATCCATCAAATTCTCAAAAAAAAAAAGACTCTAAAATGGCATTTAATTAGTGGAAAACTCCTTGGTTAAATCATGTGTTTCTGGAGTGTTGAAAATCTACATATTTTACTTCAAAATGTGGGTCACATAGATAATAATATAACGACAGTTGGGGAAAACATTCCATTTAAGTACTGACTATTTGTATAGGTTAGTAACAGAGCACATGTTCTTAACTTGCTATATTGTGTTTGACTATAATCCAAAATGAAAAAAAAACCTACATTACAAATAAGTGAGCACATTACAGCTTTATAAACAAAAGTGAAAAACACACATCTGTTTTTTTATGTGTTTTTTTTTTTTTTTTTTGGAGGAACAGAAAGACAGAAACAGAATATGCGCTTTGAAAAGAAAGTCACCGAAATTCTTTGCTTTGTCGATCATCAACACAAACCACATGTAAACACCAAAGAATCCAACTCAATTTTTCAGAGCCTTTCAAATGCGGATCACCCCTGCCCAGAAACAGAAAGAAGGAAAGAAAGAGTATTACTGGATGAAATGAAGAGAAGAAAGAAAGAAAGAAAGAAAGAAAGAAAGAAAGAAAGAAAGAAAGAAAGAAAGAAAAAGAAATCTATCCATCTATATTTAAAAATGTATCCATCTATAATGATATACATATATATAATACAATATATAAAACTAGATTTTTACTGTATAGTTTATGAAATTTTCTTAACCTAGTTCATCAAAATAAAATGCAGAAACAAAACAGAGTTACACGGCTCTATTTAAATACAGAAGGGCTGTGCAAATGGTGGTACAGCAAACACATTTTTTGCATATGTGAAGGTTTCTACTTTATGTGGATATTGGGACATTTTACTTTGTGAATATGAAAACATTTGCATTTGTGTGGAATGAGAGGTACGTGAGCCAACAGGATTAAGCCATATGTCGGCTTTGTATTCTGTTTTAAGAGCTGCTCACCTCACTTTTTCACGAATTTAGCAATATTGCATGATTTATTTCACTTAACTACATGTATTCTTTCATTTCTCTTCACAAATCCTTATTCACATTTCACCCTGTCTTTTTTGCAGGGAATTTATTTAGATTATTCCCCTTTTATTTGAATCCTTATATTCACATCCAATGAGGTTAAAAAAGGCTGTAGATCAAATATATTTGTACTTGTCAAAATAACAGAAATAACTTTTTTTTTTTGAGATTGGTAAATGGTAAATATTGGTCAACGCAACACAACGCAAGTCAAATTTCAGTTTTCAACAGTCTGTGGTTGTATAACAAATTTCCCATTAGGGTTGGGAATCGAAAATCAATTCCAATTCTGGAATCGGATACTTAAGGTCAGGAATCGGATACTTGATATAAAGTTAAAAATTCGATTGCGCTTACTGTGTGTGTATTTGAATGTGGGTTTTCAAACCATTCAAGTGTAAGAAGACACGAAAGAGAATTCAATTTGCTGTATTCTGTACTGGGCACATCCAGAGCGTGCACACAAAAAGCTGCTTCTCATATAGTGCACAAATACTGAACCGAGTTGTCTTTGGCTTCATCTTGTGCTTGAATGGACAAATACACACAACATTATGTCAAAATATCCTCGTAAACACAGTCAGTTATGTCTTAAGTGAATATAAACAGTTGAGAAAGAAAATGCATGTGTAAAGGTCATTGCACACTGAGTCCGAAATTTGCATGCGAAACTTTCGCACGTTAAAAAATTAATTCGACCTCACGTTATGACAATCGCGTTTGCACACTGCCTCCGAAACTTTCGTCCGTCAAAAAAATATTCGGATCAGGTTCGATTTTCTGCGTTTTTCGCATCCGTGGCACGCATTTTGAGAGACGTTTTGACAATTCAGAGCCAACGTACACGAACGCAAAAATCCAGAATGCCATCTGACAAGTTGATACACGTCGTCTACGGCACAAATCAGTAGCACTGAATGACAAACAACGTGAGGAATACAAAGAGACCGAATATAAAGACATATTGTGCCAGTAGTAAAGCATCAAACAGAGCCACTGACATCCTGAAGTAACTAATCTTTGAAACGCTCGGATAATCCCGCAGCTCCTTGATGAGGTGAATTCTCCTTTCTCTCTATGCAATCTCGGGATTGAATGGACCCAATATTTCCTCTTTCTTTTTCTCTTTTTAAGAATAGAGGAGACAACTAATCATGCTCACTGCTGCTTGAAGACTTCATTTTATATTGTTTTGCGATTTGTTTTGCGATTTTTTTCCACAACGCATTCATTAATACGCATCGGAGTCAGTGTGCAAGGTCTCTGTGCATGACGAATTTTTTGGGTTGCGAATACGAAAAAACGCATGCGAAAATTTCGGACTCAGTGTGCAAAGGCCTTAACAGTATATTCGATCCATGCATTCGGTCTTAAAGTGACAGCAGCCTAATAAACCTCCTGCTGTCTGTGTCATTACTGTTAATCAAAGAAGAAAAGAAAAAGAGAATCACTCTCAATGATTTTGACTGAATAACTTTTGTAACTTTAATAAGGATTGTTCTATACTCTGCAGTTATTTTACACTTGATTTCAATTTCTGAACTTTCAGTTGTATTTATTTGTGCTATTGCTAATTTGCTTATTTGTTCTTATTTTATTACTGTGTTGTCTTTAATGATGTTTGAAATTTATATTAGTTAGTCTAGTTTATTAGTTAGTTGTTCTTTAGGCTGCTGATTTTCGTTCATGGTATTCAGCTGCAACAGAATGTTTTGCAAAAAGACATAATAAATATGTTTGATATCTAAATGTCTGACTTCATTTTTTACAATATTGGAGTTAAAAACTGGGAATCAATAAGTTTTGGAATCGATAAGCAGAATCAGAATCGGAATAACTAAAATTCAAATGATACCCAACCCTATTTCCCACAACCCGGTAATTCAGTAAGTTAGACTTTTTCATTTAGCAGTAAATATGAACAGAGTTGTGGTGAAGAGGAAATTACTAACGGTAAGAGAAACAGGTCAATTGACACACACACACAAAAAAAAAGACAAGTGAGGGTTAATGGAGAGAGAGCTTGAGGGTGGGTCTTTAGATCACTGATTATGGTGTTGTTGAGTGTTTGCTGCTGAGCCACCAGGAGCTGCTTTGCTCCGGCTTGAGTGGAGAGGCTAAGGAATGCATTTAACACAGCTGGGAGTGATGACACAGATCTGACGAGACAGCCAGGCAGGCCAGGCACAGCACAAGAGGAAGCCAGGCTAGCCGAACCACCTCAACCCTCCTCTGTGCCTCCCAGCCTCCTCCTCCATCTCACCCTTCCACTCCTCAAAATAGACCATCAAGCACAAGTTTAATATAAACCAGCTTGTGTTCAGAGGACAAGTTACTCTTCTAACTGCGTCTGTTGAAGTACTGTATATATTTGTAATTCATGGGTTGTGAGAGTACAGAGAGGATCTGCTTAATTAAATATAAATGTCCTAAAATAGGCTTTATGCAAAATATAATTTCTTATTTTTTTTCTCTTTTGGTTTTGAGATGAAATATGACCATCCTCGAAGATATCATGAATGAGAATGACAATTACAAACTAACAAGTGCCACATAAAAAAAATGTCACATGCAATTTATGAATTGGTCCTACCAGAATTTCTTTTTACTCCTAGTTTTGGGGTAAAACATGACCTTTATATGTGATGCACCCATGTGTTAAATTCCTGGTTACAGGAAGTGACCTCTCTGACACAGAAGGTACATGGGATGCAAATAATTTGATACAATGCACTGTTCATACATGTTTTTTTTTTAAATACTTGCATGTAATTACATCTATAATTACACCACTGAGCATTCCTTTACACCTTAACCCAACCTTAAACCTACCCATACCACCAAACCTGTCCCTAACCTTGCCCTTATCCACCTCTTAATAGCAGCACAAGTGTTTTGCAATACAATATGAACACTATACGTTGTACTTGTTCTTGAATGCAAGTACAAAGTAGTTAAGGACACCTAATATAAAGTGTGTTTCCTGTTCTGAAAAGCCACATTCAAAATATTGTAAAATATAAACTAAACAGTACTGACTTTAAACTTCATTATCTCAGCATCTAATGGCATCTATTTTTTGGAAAATGGCTTGGGTCATATTTTTATCTATCTTTGGGCAGAGAGAGAGAGAAAAAAAAAAACATTCATACTATGAAATATTATCCCCATTGTGATGCCATAATTCATATCAGTATGATAACAACTTTAGCTATCCATAGCTGAACAGCTGAAAATGCATACCAGAGTCATGAGGTTAAAGAAACTGCCTGGAGAACTGAGAAACAGAATTCTGTCAAGATCTGGGGAAGGCTACAAAAAATATGCATTAAGGTTCCTCAAAGCACATTGCTCTCCATTTTTAATTGCAGTTTACATACATTTTTAAATTCCATCTTAAATTGATGAAGTTTGCAACAACCAGGACTCTTCCTAGAGCTGGCCACCCAGCCAAAACAAACAGAGGAGTAGGGCCTTGGTAAGAGAAGTGACCAAGAACTCAGTGATTATTCTGGTTTAGCTCCAGAGATCATGTGTGGAGATGGGAGAAACTTGCAGAAGGACAACCATCACTACAGTCTTAGTGGCCATACACACATTTGCCCAAAAAAAGCACCCAAAGGACTACCAGACTATGTGAAACAATTCTCTGGTCTGATGAATTTCAATTACAAGCATCATATCTGGAGAAAACCAAAGATAATGGTTGTATCATGCTGTGGGGGTGCCTTTCAGAGGCAGGGACTGGGGCAGGGTAGAAACTAAATGTAGCAAAATACAGAGATATCCTTAAGGAAAACCTGAGGAACACTCAGGACCTCGGACTGGGCTGAAGGTATACCTTTTAACAGGACAATGACCCTAATCACACAGCTAAGAGAATGCAAGAGAGGCTTAGGGAATATAATGGACTTGAATCCATTTGAACATCTCTGGAGAGAACTCAACATGGCTGCCCACTGATTGTCCACAGCCAACCTGACAAAGCTGAAGACGATCTGCTGAAACAAATGGTAGAAAATCCCCAAATTCAGGTGTGCAATGCTTGTCACATCATATCCAAAAAGACTTGAGGCTATAACCGCTGCCAAAGGAGGAAGTGAATTAAGTCTGAATACTTACTTCAAAGAAAACTGTATTTCCATACAATCATTTCTCTATACTTTCATTTTCAAGAACTGAAATTCCATTTTAACCTTCAGGTCTGGAGTCATTCTCCAGGAATATAGAAAGTAAATAGGAGATCGCTCTATGAATAACGACTGACCCATGGGAAGACAGTATACATTACTGACCAATCAAAATGAAACAACAAAAAACAGCATCAATTATTGCCCAATGTAAAGAAAGCTTATCTTACTGAACTACAGAAAAACAGCATATGTTACCAAGACATGGGAACACAGCATACACATCAGGGTTGGGTATTATCAATTATCTCAAAAAAACATAGACATTATGATGCATATCTCACAATTCAACATGATGCAAAAAAACACCAATATATCTCTTTACTGGTGAATATGAAGTACAACATCACTTAAGGAATTTCAATGTTTTTGTAACCTTTCTAGAGGAAGTTCTAAACACCTAAATAAAGGTTGTCGTGTTAAATGTGAAAACTTACCATAATGATGAATGTAACAGGGCCGATGAAACTCCAAATGAAATGATTATCAACTCTCAACCAACAGCTAGAAAGAGGGAAAAAGGGAAATTACCACCACAGAAGCAATTACTTATGAACACACTGCAAAGTTTTGAGAGTGACAACCACTTTCATTGGATGGAATGACATTCCCCAAATCAGTATTTCCCAACCCTGTTTCTGGAGGCACACTAACAGTAAACATTTTGAATGTCTCCCTTATCTGACCCCACCCATTCAGGTTTTGAAGTCTCGGTCCCACTTTATATTAGGTGGCCTTAACTACTATGTACTTGCATCAAAAAATAAGTACAATGTACTTATTGTGTTCATATTGCAAAACACTTGTACTGCTATTGAGGTGGATACAGGTAAGTTTAGGGACAGGTTTGGTGGTATGGGTAGGTTTAAGGGTGGGTCAAGGTGTAAGGGATGGGTAAACAGTGTAATTATTAATATAATTACAGAAATTAATTACAGATATAATTACATGCAAGGCATTTTTAAAATATAAGTACAATGTAAAAACATGTATGTACACAATAAGTGCATTGTATCAAATGATTAATATAAATGTAAGTACACTGTAGTTAAAGACACCTAATATAAAGTGGGACCGCAGTCTCTACTAGTGAGACTAATTGTGTAATTAATATCAATGACATAATAGACCAATGCAGGTCTGTATTTGCATTTAAATGCAAGACCTTAAGCACAGTTCAATATTTTTATATCAACAAAGAACATTACTCACGCTTTCCTCGTCCCATAGCTCTTATAGTCGATGGCTGCCGAAATGCCAACCACCACACAGGGGAACAGGTAGCCAGATGCATAATAGTATTTTCGTCTAGAGAATTCACTCTCAAAGACCTCCACAAGCATGAGGAACAACTGAACGCCCTCCAAACACATCCAGGAAAATGCCGCAAGAAAGAAGAAATGCAGAAGTCCAGCAATCACAGAGCAAATAATCTGCGCAGAAAGAAATTAGAGGAGTTTAGTCTTCAAAGCCGTTTTTTAAGAACTTTATTCACCAAAAATGTTATTTGAGTTAAACCAATGTGTTCACACCTCTTTCACAGGGATAGTCAATCCTGCTTCTGGAGAGCTATAGTCCTGCAGTTGAGCTCCAACCCCAATCAAACCGACCTGAATCACCTAACCAAGGTTTACTTGAAAAGTACAGGCAGGTCTGCTGGAGCAGGGTTGGAACTGAACTCTGCAGGAGGGTATTTTTCCAGGAGCAGGTTTGGAGACCCCTGTTATAACATCTTACTGAACATCTTTAACGTCTCTCTTTTTTAATCTGTATCAAAAAATTTTTTGTTCCAAACCCTTGTGAGAAATTGACCTTACTAAGTCAGTATCCTAACCCATTTGAAACTCTATTCATAGTCAATAACATCATTAAACTCCTTCATTGGTCAAATTACTTGGTCAAATACTGCACCTCATGATAAGGGAATGTTAAGTTCTCTTCTTTGGATAATAATCACTGTTGATTCTAGTTTGATGGTAGCAAATTGTTAAGTTCAAGTGATGCGGTCTTAAATGGTTAGTTCACACAAAAATGAAATTTCTGTTATTAATTACTCACCCTCATGTCGTTCCACATCTGCAAGACCTTCATTCATCTTCGGAACACAAATTAAGATATTTTTGATGAAATCGGAGTGTTTTTTATCATCTCCCATAGAAAGTAACATGACTACAGTGGTTCAACCTTAATGTTATGAAGCACCGAGAATACTTTTTGCACCCAAAAAAATAAAATAAAGACAAGACGTATTCTCGTCGCTTCATAACATTAAGGTTGAACCACTGTAGTCACGTTGACTATTTTAATTGACTATTCTCTGGACCTTGAATGTAGTAATTTCGTTGCTTTCTATGGGAGATAAAAATTGGATTTCATCAAAAATGTCTTAATTTGTGTTCTGAAGATGAACGAAGGTCTTTCGGGTTTGAAACGACATGAGAGTGAGTGACAGGAATTTAATTTTTGGGTGAACTAACCCTTTAAGGTCCTCACACTGACTAGAGTTTGGCAAGTTGCCATTCTGTTGGTTGCCAGTAGGAATTTCTACTTAACCACATTATATCGCTGTGGGTTGTGGTGGCTCTTGTGGGAGTGCCTAAGTCAAAAATGTTGCAGCTTACTAGGGTTGAAACTGATATACTACAATGTAGCATATGCACACGTATCAGGATAATCAATAAACTTTGGAGTTTTCAGAACGCTTTTAACCTGATGAACTGTGTTTGTAAATCACTAAATCGGCTCCGGCCGGCTGTGACTTCGGCAGGTTTGTGGACCCGTGAGGGTAAACAGAAAACTCCAACTTCCACACTTTGGTGACTTCAAAGGAGCACTACCCCCCAGAGACTGTCCAGAAACATTCCAACACACACACACACACCCACACACAAACACATACAGAAACACACAAACATACACTTTTGACTGTATATGTAAAATACAACTATGCCAAAATATATCCATCATGTATTTAGAGCGTATGCATGTTTCCTAGTGTTTAAATGAGTGTATTTGTGCTAGTGTGCTTTTAATGATGAAATTTTGTCTGTAAACCATAACTTCTTTTCTATGCCTTTCTGATCTATCGAGTTTGATCTCTCTGTAAAGCTCTGGACTCGAGCTATTCACTGAGATAGGTCACATAGCTGACAAATGCATTTTTCTATGTGTTTAATGATATTGTGAAGAAAGCACTCCATCTCGAAATCCGATCTGATAGTTATTAGAGGTTGATGCAAAGGTTCAGCTTGGAGTGGAAACAAAGGAACTTTGCCCACCAAATAGTGCTGCGCATCTATTGCGCCGCTACAATTCTGGAGGTGTGTTAGCTTGGGTTTCCATAAGGCCAATGACACACACGGAAGTCCTTGGTCTCCCGATTGTCTCACGAGCCCTCGTGCACGTCTCTCCCGGACGTCTCCGTTGACCACGCGCTGCCATCGCGCTCATCTTCGGGACCGCCATCTTCCAGCGAAACTCACTCTCAAGTCCTCAGTTCAAAGCTTCCCGCGGAACGGAAGAAGCCAACGAACTGCACCAGCGCTAAACTGAAATTCGACACGCACAACCAATGCTGCCGTTTCTCAATCTTAGATGATG
This sequence comes from Megalobrama amblycephala, assembly GCF_018812025.1. Classification (NCBI taxonomy): domain Eukaryota; kingdom Metazoa; phylum Chordata; class Actinopteri; order Cypriniformes; family Xenocyprididae; genus Megalobrama; species Megalobrama amblycephala. The sequence continues at coordinate 21,669,340 of NC_063060.1, read as the reverse complement.
AAACTGATTTCCGTGCTGGCTTCAAGGACTGTTTTGTAAGTTTGCTACTTGCCTTCTCTCTTTCCTTCTCTACTTCCACTCTTGTACATACGTGTGTATATTCTTGTATATATATTTAGACGTATAACCTCTGTATTCGTAGTTTGCATATATTAAAACGTTATTCACGCTCGATTGTTCTGTTTGTTCTTTCAACTGAAGACCAAGTCACTTTAACGTTTTTCAATCGTTTTATGCTTTGATGCTATAATAGCAAGTTATTCTCATGGCCAGAGAATAACTCCGTTCATAATATTCTATGAGAAGCAGCGGTTTGCTGGACGAGCTGGTAGTTTCTCTAAATAATTATTGAACCTGAACTAATCACATATATAATCAATTATAATTCATTATAATTGATTCACAATATATGTTTAATCCCCCCCTTGGGTCGGTATGTGCATAATAATTCATAAAACCTTATGAATTATTATATTCATATTCCACCCATAAATTGATTAATAACCGCTACATCGTTACAACAAAAACATTTTAGTTTATTTGTATAGTGCTTTTCACAATATATATTGTTTCAAAGCAGCTTTACAGAAAACATTTTCAGTATTATAATTTAGGAAGTATACTCACTGGAGGTTCGGTCATGTTGATGCCTACAAGAAAGAGAAGCTCTGCAATAAAGAGGTTGATGCAGAGGTTCTTGTGGATGGTGTTGCGGTCATTCTGCAGGCCACGGAAGAAGCAGAAGGTGAAAATGCTAATGGCAAGGCAGACAAGCGAGACAGCAATGCCCATCCGTGTGATAACCGTCAGCAGGAGCTCGTGAATGCTCCCCTCACCCTTGAAAAATAAAAAATTTGCATTAACAGTTATGCCATGTTCTACTTAACTCTAATGCTTCACTTTTTAGAATATAATAAGTGAGAATTGGCTTTTTGTTTTCGAATGTGTAGAGACTAGAAAAACTGGCCCAGTTTCAAATGCAAAAAAAAAAAAAAAGAAAATTACCTTTTCCAGTAAATGTATCACATCTGCTAGTCACCCATGCAACGACCTTCCATCTTTTATATATATTTCTACTATTCACACATCAGCAACAAAATTCAGTTCCAGTGGAGACAGTTACATTGATTAAAATGGAAGCTCACATCTGGAATAGAGTGAGGGTTTGACAGCAGGCGTCTTAAATAAGACCGTTCAAAACTCCTAGTTCTTATAGCATCCATCTTACATCTTTGTTCATGCATAGCTCAATACACAACTTTATTTTAAAAAAAGCTAAAGACATTTTTACATTGAGCTCAAATCATTCATCTTATGCCTTTGTTCACACATAGCGTAACTAGATTTTTTTTTTAAATAAAAAAAGCCTACGATGATTTTATATTAACAACAGGTTCAGTTCACATGTCGTCCAAACAAAAAACAATTCTTTTATATTTACTGAAAAGGCTGTTTGCATGAAAACACTTAATGTCATTTCTTGAATGTTCAGTTGGCTTGTCTCTTCAATGACACTGCATTAAATTATGACTGTTTAAATCAGGATAAAAATTGATCATAAATAATAAAAAAAAAAAAAGCGAGATCATTACAATTTTGCGTGACTATTTAACTGACACATTTCGATTAGTTAGTAAGACTAGGTGCAACAATCCCTGTAGACCAGCATTTCATTTAAATGAGGAATGTTCTAATCAGCTATTGGCCCAATTGGTGTTCTTCCTTTTCAGCCATTGCTAATGACTGCTCCAAACGCACGACTGCCATGACACAAAGATTAAAGGCCAGAACACACCAAGCCGACGCTGACGAACTAGTGGCAACAAAAGCAGACTGCGGGGTTGGCTCACGTCGGCAGCATCTGTGTCCAAAGTTGGCCTGACACACCAAACCAACGCTAAACAGCCGACGGCCAAGTGGCACGTCAGTTCTGCGCCTGCGTGAGATGAAATGCCTTTCCGAACCAGCAGGTGGCAGTAGCTGAACAGCCAATCAGAAAGATCAGATGGCCCGATGGACCGACGAGCTCCAATGCCGATTCAATATTTCGAATCGGCCGAAAAAAAAGCAGACGAGGACCACCTTCAGCCGACGGTGCAGAACACACTGAGAACACTTAGTCGGCCGACGAAGAAAAACTGCCCAACGGCCGACCGTCGGCTTGGTGTGTTCCTGCCTTAACACTGAGAGGAGCCATCTAGTAACAAGCAGTGGGCTGATCAAGCTCAGATGTATGTCCCCAAGCCACTTTTTGGTCTCTTACAGTGCTCAATTGTTGGACCTTGTGGTGTTCCTCCTTTTCAGCCATAGCCAATGACTGCCTCGCTTGGTGGCCTGCAAGAATGCCTTTATTGTTTGTCTGCTGGACATCTGCTAAACTCATTCTATATTCCTCCACAGGTGGAATTCCACAGGTCTTTCCAGGTAATTCAATGCCCTCCCATCTCATCCAGCAGTCTTGCTTGGCTTAAGATACGGCTTTAGTGATCCTATTCACTTCTTGATGGCATACATCCTCCACCACAAGTTGTCGACATTCAGATAGTGTTGCCTTTTGCCTGGTGGTCTTGGTTTGTCCTAGTCCAAAATCCATTCTTTCGTGTTGTACCTGGCCAACAATGTCCCGGTGTAAAAGGGCTGATTTTGTGTCATGGATTGCTAATGCTAGATTGCATTTCCTTCTGTTATTATAGGATTGGAGTGGGCTCTCCCACAACAATATCATTGGACTGTCTAAATATGTCTAACTTAACTTTAGCACATTTGTTTTCCTCTGTAAGTCTTGTAATTGGGAGTGAAATTACCCTGTTTCCATACAGTCCCATCATGCTGAGACATCTTCGTAATCCAAGCCACTTCCTCATGTGTGAGCTAATCAAACTGTCCAGCTTGTTGACCTGTGAAAGGGTGACCTTGTAGAAGGTAATTGGCCAGAAAGACAGGGAAGGTGAAACTTTGGTGCCTCCAATTTGGGTTTCTGCCCTGTCTTTCCTGGGTGAGCAGTAATGTCGATGTACTTGAGACCAGGGATTACATCCCCCCTCATTTGTTTCAGATGCATGTTGTTTAGGTTCACATCAGACCAGTATCTGAAGCTTTTAATTGGTTTCTCCAGCACTGTAGGTATTGGTTGAATTATCGGATGGATTTGTTCAAACTATGGAAATAATGTGATTCATTTGGCATGATTTCCAATTCTCAACCCTACAGCACAGCTTTGACTATCTTGTGAGTACTGTCAAAGATTTTTTCAAAAGCACTGAATACAATATACGGAATATCTATCCACCTTTTTTGCATTAAAAAAACCTTTACCGCACACATTTCTGCAATTTCTAAGAACTTAAAGATAGTGTTATGGAACAATGGTAGCAAAAGGTTATGAAAAGACTAATTATTCAATGAAAAAAATATATTTCAATGCTGGATTTGTTCAACACAACTAAACCTTAACCTTAATCAATTTACAAGCAGCTGCTTTCCTTGCATTTCTGGGAGCTGAAATCTATCATTTTATTTCACAGCTTGCATTTAAGAAGTCAATATTTAAGTTGAAAACATTTCAGACAATTTTGTTTTTGTCATTTCGACAACAAATTCTGAGCTGCCTAAATTCAGTTTCTTTAAAAAACAAAAAAAAACATATTTTTCACTTAATATATTTTCCCTTATAAATTCACTTCAACACTTCGACTACGGTATACAAGACTTTTGTCATTAATGTACTTCCATATTTGTGATTTAAGATGCAGTTGCACCACAAAACCCATAATTTCCACATTCATTACAGCTTAAAACGATAACTACGCTATCATATAGTGTTTGGTGTTATCAGACAATTGCTACTGCTTTCATGTCATACTGACATATAATTGCATTGTTCCCAGAAACCTACTATTGACACAAGAGCTTCATTCATCAAAGTAAACTAAGAATTATATTATTATTAGGAAAGTGCTCCATTATATTCATTTGTTTTGTTGTAGAGAGATAAGAAAACTCAACAGACTCATGGTTATATGAAAAGCATGGAGAAAGCAGAAAATGGGCATTGAGGAATCGCTGGTGACTTATAATTACTGTACATAACTGAACTACATATTGATTTCCTCTACCAGATGTCCCACCACAGGGCAGGTCTGGGACCAATTGATACTCACCGCATGTGCATCTCGATGGGCCATCAGGATTGCAAAGTTAGTCAGGTGACTGCAGGAACAAGTGGTGTGAGTCTTGTTTGTTGCTAGGAGTTTGCAGCCTTGTGTTGACCAGTATCCTACCATGCTCCGCTCTGAATAGTTCCAAAATGAGCAGTTTGGGTTGAAGTAGTTCTCAGTCTGATAAATGAAGAAACATGTCAATTTTATTTGCATGTGATGGGTGACATCTGTAAGGTTTTGAGATTTAAACCTCCCAATAACAAAGTCATAAATGTTTTATACCCAAACAGTATGTTTTCCTTGATCAACAATCTCTATTAACTCTTTCCCCGACCAGCGTTTTATTTTATAGTTGCCAGTCAGCACCAACATTTTTTGATCATATTCACAAATTTCCATGCCCCCCAGAATATTCTGTTGAATGAATATGTAAACAGTCAATATATCAAAAGAAAAAACAGAGCCTCTGCTTTTAAACAAAACTTCTTTCATTCTTTTTATATCGAATACTTGAATGTGGGTAATTAAAAAAAAAAAAAAAAAAACTTTTGACTTTTTTTTCATCTGGATGGGATTCAGAATGATAACAAAAACATAGATGGAGTAGATAGAATCCATCAACACCCCCAAAGCTTCACACTCATAAACTCGACATTTCCTTCAGTAACGTTACGAAGTTTTGATCTATATGCCGTTTTAATATTTGATGATCTCGTTAGCTTACAACATAAGCAAGCAATGTTTATCTGCTCTTCCTGGTTTACGGAGATCTTCTTTTTATTTGTTTTTGGATCTGGAGATGCTGTACTATTTAAGAAGATCTGTAACAGCGCCCTCTACCGTATAACAGTGAAAACACGGAATGCCGGAAAAACCCGTCAATGACGGGTAAGTCATAAATGACGGAAATTTTTGTCAGTGGTGGGGAAAGAGTTAAGAATGTTTTTCAAGGTTTAACTCTAACCTTAACTCAAATCCTAGAATCAGAGGGCATGGATTACTTGCCAATTCAAAATAGCATGCCTCATATTTTAAATAACAATAAGGCCAAATACCAGTTTCCAAATATTTAGCAGTTGAAACGTGAACGATTTTTAAAATCTTTCTTCTTTTTATACTCTGATGAAAATAAAGCACCAATACCTGTGGGAAAAGAAAAAAAACAACTAACAAAAATAACATTAAAAGACTAACAGTCTTAATTTGATTTCTTACATCCAAATGCTCCAGTGTGAAGATGATTGGTTCCGCCACAAACACACGGCTGGATTCTTTATTGATGGAGGCGGAGAGGATGTGGGAGTTGACAGTCAGGGTGTGGTTTCTGACTCCGCCCTCACCCATCAGTCTCACCGTGGCGTTCTCCGTACTGAGGAAATGCCCCAAGTGCTTATAAAGGACAAAAACCAGCTTGGCAATACCTTGAGAAAATAAACGATGAGAGAAGATACTATGTAATTTCTTGTTGGAATTGCAATTGACGAAACAGAACTTCTCTTTCAAACCATTCAGGTAAAATGGCTATAGGGTTTCATTTTCCTTCTCAAAATATCTATAACATTTTCTTTCTTATTTTGGACTTTCTCTTTTACCGTCATAATAGATCAAAGAGAATGTTGAACAAGTAAGATCTTACAAGCATTTTTTTTGCTAGCAACCAGAATAACAAAACATGTGGAAGGATACACAATGGTACCCTTGAGTCCTGATGTTTATTACAGACATAGTAACACAAGAATGCATGTAAAATGTGTATAACAGTAACTTGCAATGCACTAAGTACTTGTGCAGAGTGTTTATGGCCTATATTACATCCTACAGATCAGGAAAATCATTGACTTCATTAAGCATCTGAAGTAGCTTCATTCAAGCATTTAAAATACCATAATCTTGCATTTATTTACCGTTTTTACTGTTTAGCTTGACCATATTTGCTGAGAGGTGAATTGTGGCTCCTCTTTTGCTGGTCTGTGGAAACCTGAAGTCCTGAATTTGGCCATCAGTGCTCAACACATACACGTCCAACACTGAATGAAGAAATAAATCAGATTGAAACAAAATGATAAACAATTGCTGTTGCATAAACTGCTCTGGAAGTTCTCACATTCTTCTGTCAGATGGAAATCAAGGACTCATTAAGTCTATGTGAGGTAATTTAATTTAAACAAGACAGTGTGTACATAAGAGACTGAATTGAGAAGAAAGCAATAGAACTGTGTTTGTTTCAAGTTTTCCTAATGCTCCTCAGGCCACAGCCAACTAATTCTCTTCAAAGCTGCATTTGTACCACATCATATAATTTTCAAACGAGAGGCAGAGAATAAAAACGTGTATTCTCTAGTAAGCAGAGAATATTTTCTCATGTGCCTAAATTAAAGAAGGAAAAAAAAGCTACTTCATTACCTTCTACTAAAATTGGCACCTTTAACTGAAAGATGACACATCCTTTTTCTTATACAGCCACCACTTTGAGTATTGTGATTTCTGACATTCATTTCCCTTTTGATGTGAAAGCAAGAGATCTGAGAGCTACGGCTTGACAGACCCCATCTTCATTCACTTTCAAAGTATATACAAGAGCAGTCAGGGCATTCTCTTTTTCTGACACCAAAAGAAAACAATGATATGATTTTGGATTGTATAAATGATGAAAGACTATCTAATATCCTGATATCAGACGTTACAATCGTGAACAAATTTAAAGTGTCATGAAAGCCACCTGTTTTAGCCTGTCATTCACATCTCAGAGTTGGAAAAAGTCTCAAGGAATGGGCATGTAAAGCTGTGGAAGAGTGGCAGGGTGTGTGTGTGTGTGTGTGTGTAACAATAAAACACAGACCTGCAACACACTCATTATACAGACACATGAATATTTAAATGTGTCAACGGGAGGGGGAAGAAAAAAAAAAACAGAGTTGAGGGCACCTTGATGCATTTTAAAAATCTAACCCTACAGTATATAACAACAAACTGCCAAAACAAGGGAGAAACGCGGAAGGTCAGATAATATTTTCAATATATTTAAGAGCACTACAGTCTCTAAACAAAAAAAACACATCAGTTTAACACAGTTACTTTTTTGCCAATTCTTTGAATTTTCCATTTAGATCATTTTCTTCTGTATATCAGAATAATCCATCATGTTATCACGTTCACGACGTACGGCTGTATCAGTGTCCTTATTTGCACAAATATTTCATTTGAAGAAGACATGATTAAATATGTGTGCATACACGGTGCTGGTTCATGTTTAGAGCACTAGAGTGTAAGAAATATGTCCATAAAAAACTTGAAACGTGCACGCTCCGGTCTGTATCTGATCTATAAGATCCACGTAGGTGAGCGTTGTTAAACTCACTGAGGCGTTCCGCACAGAAACCGCTCTCATGCACACTCCGCATGTTGTTTGAATTCTCCACTGTAATGCGATAATATAGCGCAGTGGTTGGGTTAAAAGAGTTTATTCTCATGAATAAAAGCAGAGATTAGCTCAGGGCCAGCTAACGTAGATTTGTGCCTGCAGCCAGTCACACACTCCAAAGGCACACTTCTACCTCACATTCGACTTTGCTTTTCAACCCGTTAGAACGAAATTGCAAGCAAAAATAACCAATTTCCACTTATTGATAAAATGCATGAGTGCTTTTAGTGTTTTCAGAGATGTGCACATCTCTGTTCACATCTCAAAAAATGTGTTTTAGGGATTCATGACCCATTAAAACAACAACAAAAAACACGCACACAAACAAGCTTTGAGGTGAAAATCAAGGGAGTGAAAAAGCTTTGAGCCAAGGTTTGGGGGGGTTGGTGGGTCTGCAGTAATCCAAAGGCCTACATAGTGAAATGACAGATGAGTGCACAAAGCTGACTTATATGAATGAGATCATATTACTAATAAATTCCACTTGCAGGGGCCTGGCTTGTATTCTTACTATGTGAATGGTTAAAGGCCGTCACATGCTGAGACCGGAGCTAAACCTATTCGGTTTCAGCACTTCACCAGTGATGAATGCATACATGAATATTACAAATATCCACCCTTTTGACACGCACTCAAGATAATAGCTCAACCCCAATCTTGACTTTTTTTTTTTTTTTCTATGGACTCTACTCCTGATGCCTATAAGCACTTTAAGCGCTAAAATTTAAAGAGGAGCTATTTGCCCTTGATTTGTTTTTGGCCTCTACAAGAATAGGATTTCATGCTTGAATGTTCAAAAGCTCATTATTTTCCCCATACTTTTACATTTGTTGCAGCTCCTCTCTTCCCAGTCTGTCAGTAACGCTCGGTTTAGTTCCTGTCTCTGTGAAACTTCTGAAAAGTACAATGTTCTGTGATTGGTCGGCTGGATCAGTGTGTTGTGATTGGTACAGTATCTCACAGAAATGAGTACACCCCTCACATTTTTGTAAATATTTTATTATATCTTCTCATGTGACAACACTGAAGAAATTACACTTTGCTACAATGTAAAGTAGTGAATGTACAGCTTGTATAACAGTGTAAATTTGCTGTCTCCTCAAAATAACTCAACACACAGCCATTAATGTCTAAACCGCTTGGCCACAAAAGTGAGTACACCCCTAAGTGAAAATGTCCCAACTGGGCCTAATTAGCCATTTTCTCTCCCCGGTCTCATGTGACTCGTTAGTTTTACAAGGTCTCAGGTGTGAATGGGGAGCAGGTGTGTTAAATTTGGTGTTAAAGGGGTGGTTAAATGCGATTTCACTTTTTTAACTTTAGTTAGTGTGTAATGTTGCTGGTTGAGCATAAACAGTATCTGCAAAGTTACAGTGCTGAAAGTTCAATGCAAACGGAGATATTGTCTTTTAAAGTTATGGCAGTTTACTGCCTACAAAAACAACCCGTTTTGGAGTACAACGGGTTGGTGACATTATAAACCCTCAAAACACGCCCCTGGGAACGCGCAACAAAGTGGGTGTGGTGCAGCATGTGGAAATGAAGAGTTGTGTACACCGGACCACGCGACACGTCAAAAGATAATAGAACCCATTATAATCTGTGATATTTTCTACACTGGATGCGGCACTGAAGACAGCTTCACGAGTTCAATGTTGGATGGCTATTACTGAATGCACAAAGGCTATTACTGAAAGATGAAACAGTTCCAACTTTAAAAGCAGAAGCTGCTGTTTATTGGCTTCAAACTGTAAGTACATTTTATTGTTTGTACATGTCTTTTAAACCTATAATTCTGTTGCTATTTTTGGTTGCATCAAGGACATATACAAAGAGCAACTTGTTTTTGCTTCGCTAGCCAGTTAGCTAAATTCTACAAACACCAACAAACTTCTATGTTCATAGACAAACAGTTGTTGATGCTATAAATTAAATGCTACCTTTACAAAAATGCGACTACTCAGTCATGCATTCGGCAACAGTAAAGCTTTAATCAGGATAAAACTGTATATTGAAAGCTAACAAACAGCAGTGACCTCTTATCTAAACACTTTGACACAAATACAAAATGAAATACCATTCATAAACGTCCTTTAAAAGCCGTGATTGCATTTGACCCTCTTCATCTGGGTCTATTTCGGGCTCAATTTGATACAGCAATATAGACGCCATTATTTACATTTTGACTGAAGCAACGGATGGTAAGGAGCGTGTCATGTCCGGACGCTTCAGCGAATCACGATACACTGGGCCAGCTACCAACCTGCTAACCAATCTGAGCACATTGCGTATTTCAGAGGGAGCGCCTTCATAGTAGCAGGAAGTCAAACGAGCCGTTCATATGACAGTGGAAACAGAGGTGTAGAATAAAGGTAAAATATATGAAAAATACAGCGTTTTCAAAAAAACGAAGCATTAAGACATGATAAACTGTGCCCCAAGAACACAATAAAGCCTAGAAAAAAAACACTTAACCACCCCTTCAATCACTCTCACCCTCTCATACTGGTCACTGGAAGTTCAACATGGCACCTCATGGCAAAGAACTCTCTGAGGATCTGAAAAAAGAATTGTTGCTCTACATAAAGATGGCTTAGGCTATAAGAAGATTGTCAAGACCCTGAAACTGAGCTGCAGCACAGTGGCCAAGACCACCTTAACAGGACAGGTTCCACTCAGAACAGGCCTCGCCATGGTCGACCAAAGTTGAGTGCACGTGCTCAGCATCATATCCAGAGGCTGTGTTTGGGAAATAAACGTATGAGTGCTGCCAGCATTGCTGCAGAGGTTGAAGGGGTCAGCCTGTCAGTGTTCAGACCATATGCTGCACACTGCATCAAATTGGTCTGCATAGCTGTCATCCCAGAAGGAAGCCTCTTCTAAAGATGATGCACAAGAAAACCCGCAAACAGTTTGCTGAAGACAAGCGGACTAAGGACATAGATTACTGGAACCATGTCCTGTGGTCTGATGAGACCAAAATAAACTTACTTGGTTCAGATGGTGTCAAGCGTGTGTCGCGGCAACCAGGCGAGGAGTACAAAGACAAGTGTGTCTTGCCTACAGTCAACCATGGTGGTGGGAGTGTCATGGTCTAGGGCTGCATGAGTGCTGCCGGCACTAGGGAGCTACAGTTCATTGAGGGAACCATGAATGAGCAGAGCATGATCCCCTACCTTCAGAGACTGGGACGCAGGGCAGTATTCCAACATGCAAACGACCCCAAACACACCTCCAAGACGACCACTGCCTTGCTAAAGAAGCTGAAGGTAAAGGTGATGGACTGGCCAATCATGTCTCCAGACCTAAACCCTAAACCCTATTGAGCATCTGCACCTTCCATCCTCAAATGGAAGGTGTAGGAGCGCAAGGTCTCTAACATCCACCAGCTCCGTGATGTCGTCATGGAGTGTAAGAGGAATCCAGTGGCAACCTGTGAAGCTCTGGTGAACTCCATGCCCAAGAGTGTTAAGGCAGTGCTGGAAAATAATGGTGGCCACACAAAATATTGACACATTGTGTCCAATTTGGACATTTTCATTAAGGGGTGTACTCACTTTTGTGGCCAGCGGTTTAGACATTAATGGCTGTGTGTTGAGTTATTTTGAGGGGACAGCAAATTTACACTGTTATAAAAGCTGTACACTCACTACACTACATTGTAGCAAAGTGTAATTTCTTCAGTGTTGTCACATGAAAAGATATAATAAAATATTTACAAAAATGTGAGGGGTGTACTCACTTCTGTGAGATACTGTATATGGCTATAGAAATAAAGGTAACATTTCATTTCTGAACTCCCGGGATATGTAAGAGAACCAACATAAAAAAAAAAAAAAAACTTCCAGGTACATGTTCATCTGTTTCGGATAAAATTAACACGCTTTTAGTGCCACTCATTGGACATGTCACTTTGAAACAGTCACGAAACATGCAAAATGTGCAAAATATTTTGTAGAAATTTCGACACAGGCACATTTTTCCAATGAGCCTGGGTTTATACAAGTGGTAGCTTTTTTTTTTTTTTAGAATGGTAAATTTAAAATTGATAAAGAAGAATTCAAGGGAATAAATACATTTATTAATATTTTACTTGTGTGAATAATATGTAATCAATAAAAAAGTAGCTCTATTCTGATTGGGAGTATTTTAAAACGTCAATCTAATTAAAAGTACATATTTTTTTAATGTAATCCAGATTACAGTATACAGAGCAGGATAGTAACTGATTATAAGTAGATTTTTAAAACTAGAGAAGAATGCTAAACCTTGGTTAGCAAATTCAAGAAAGGTCAACATCCAGCCTGAAATCAAACTGACAAAAGCAACATGAGATTCTCTGTAAACTCTTGTACAGCTGTCAAAGCCTCAAATTCCTGCATTATTCACAGTAGATTCTCATATCTGTTGTCTGTAAATAGCAATCAGCACAATGATTTCTTGAGGCCAGATCGAATCTGCCGGGAAAGGTTCGCTAAATTAAGCAGCACGACATTAGTGTTGTGTAGTATTGCTTAGTTTCTTCTGCTCATTCCACAGACTCACCAGGAAAGCTGATATCTGCAGAGACGGATGTGTGGTAACAAAAGCAGTGTTGGTTACAGTCATCTAAAAGACTCTGCAAATGCATAGTTGTAACCTGTAACTGCCCGAAACACACTTCACTGTGACCTTGCTTAATTTCACCTGATACAACACGAACAGCATATTCATTAATCCGGCAAAAACCTTCTTAATCCAAGCGTGTACAAAATCAAAAGCTTCATAAGAAACAAAATGCTTTAATAAAATGCATTTTAGGAGCCAAGAACATCTAATGACTGAATAAATTGTTATAAAGCTCTCCAGCTGTAGAGGACCACAGCAAACAGATAAAGACAGTAACAAAACATTTGTGCTCAGATAAGCATAGTTTAAATTCATACATGAACACAAACCTAATTATCCCAAAATGCTCAGAGAGCTGAACAGGGTACATGAAACTGCCACAGCAAGACCTGCTCAAGACATTTAGCTGCTGCAGTATGTTTGATTTGCATACTGTCTAATATGCTAGTCGCCTGAATAATTAATCATGGAGCTGCTCTCCATATGATTTCTTTACCTCTGAGGAGCTGGTCCTAAATATGCTTGTTTCAGATACTTAACTGTTCTATCCGCACTGCAGCAATGTACAAAAAGACTATCTGTTTTTCAAGTTTTCCTTTACTACCAATGTCAACACTTTTATTGCAGCAGGGCTGTCAACAAGGCTGAAAAGTTCTTTTTTTTCCAATAAATATTTCAAAAACGCCAAAGGCATTATTTCAGTTATAGAAAAAGATCAGTGAACACCAGATTTTTTTTTAAATAACGCCATATTATAATATATTGTTATTTATTGCAAAGGGGAAAAATGCATTTATTTTAAAGTGCAAACAAGTATGAAATGAAAAATCTAACATAACCTCCCAGTTCCAGTGTTAATTTGTTGTTTTAATCGTTAAAGTTGTTTCAGTCCTAGATTGACTTTTGATGAACATCTCTTGTTAGTTTGGTTAATATTTCAACATATTAATTTTCACTTTTTCAGTTGATGAAAATAACATTTAAGTTGACAAGAAAGAGCTAAATTAAACCAAATATTCAAACATTTTATATATTAATGTGCAGTACCATTCAAACGTTTGGGGTCAGTAAGATTTTGTTAGAGAGTGCATTTATTTGATCCAAAATGCAGCAAAAACAGCAATATTGTGAAATATTAATGTAAATTAAAATGACTGTTTTCTTTGTGAATATACTGTAAAATCTAATAATTTATTCCTGTGATCAAAGCAGATTTTTCACTAGCCATTATTCCAGTCTTTAGTGTCAAATATTGCACTAAACATGTCTTCAGGTATAAAAAAAATATTTTTATAGCTTTTTTAATAATTTTTATTTTGCACTACCCAACAAAATCATCCCACTCATTCTAGAACAATGCTCAGGTGAACATTTCTGTATTTCTTTATATTGCAATATATATTGCAGAAAAAGTTAATCTCTTACTTGTTTTTCCAATATTGCGTAGCCCAATATTGGGGTCTTTTAACTAGTTGCTTATTACCATATTACTAGAATATTGGCTATTAATTAGTACTTATTAAGCACATATTAATGCCTTATTCTACATTCTTGATTCTACCCAATACCTTAACTTAACAGCTACCTTACTAACTATTAATAAGCAGTAAATTAGGAGGTTATTCAGGGAAAAGTCGTAGTTAATAGTTTATATGTGTTCCCTATACTTAAGTGTTACCAGTGATCCTCCAGAAATCATTCTTATATGCTGATTTGCTGCTAAAGAAACATTTCTGATTATTAGTAATGTTGAAAACAGCTGTGCTGCTTCATATTTTTGTGGAAAATGGGATATACATTTTATTTTTCAGGATTCTTTGATTAAAGCTCACAATAACAGCATTTATTTGAAATAGAAATATTTTGCAACCTTGACTGTCCCTTGATCAATTTAATGCATTTTTACTGATTAAAAAGGGTTTTTTTGCTGGTTTTTTTTTTAAATAATACAAAAAATCTTGTTGACCCGAAACCTTTGAACATGTATAAGGGTCAAAGATGAAAATACAATAAGTGCAAAACAGCTTTGAATTGTTGTTGTTGTTTTTCAGTGCATCAGAATGGGTCCTGTTTAATTAGTTTTTTTTTTTTTTTCCCTGAGCAAAAATGAAATATACATTTTTACCATGATTTACAGAAGACACCCACTAAAATGTCATTCAGTGTAACAATCATGTCAGGGATATTTACAACCAAAAATACATTCATACCATATTACCATACATATATACCCTAAATGCTAATTACTTATAATTTTACATTTTTATACTTTGCCACTATCCTAGATTTTGCCCATTTGTCAGCAAGAATTTTTTACTCATTTAAATTGCAATAAAATTTAGTATGCTCACTTACTCTTTTAAATATTTTAATACATACATATCAGAATAAGTATGTTGTTTAAATTTTTACATAAATATAAGTGTTACACTGAATGACAATGGAACATTAACCCACATTTTGACATTTTATTTTTCCAAAATTTATTTGAAACCTTAAAAGTAGACATTTTAATGTGCTTTCTATGTATATAAAATCACAATTTCTATTGACGCAGACATCTAAATGTCTTTGATCCATAAACATTTAACAAAACACTGAAATTTTACACAGAGTACACTATTGTAATAGTGCGTTGTTGTGGAAAATTCACAGCATGATGTTCACATTCTGACTAGCACGCAACTTAATTCAAGTTCACTTGTGAATTTGCTAGTTCAATAGTATGTTTGCGTTGTGCGTATATGATTAATTTGACAAAACATATGAGTTAATGAACACATTAGCAAAGCGCTTTAGTGTACCGGTGTTTAGTCACTGTTCAGCTTTAACCCTACACAGTGGACCGATCCCTGAAACTATAAATATATTTTTTCTAAATTGTTCTTCAGTGCTAACAACTGCTTGCCAGATGCCAGCTTTTGTATTTGAATGTGCACTTAAATCTGTTGAATGTTCAAAATACAAATTTTCATTTGAAAGCCTTTGTAGTGAGTTTCATAATTCAAAGTGATAGACAAACAGCTAAACTCGAACTGGACTGGCAAAGCATTTATACCACAAAAGTATTAAGGGTTCAAAGTTTCATAAAATAAGAACTTTAAAGAAAAGAAAGATTGCAATGCAAGACTGATCTCTACATCCAAACACTGACACAGTACTTAGATCTATTATTCCCTTTTTCAACGTGTTGATTTTGTTTTTAGGCTCTACTAGAACAGGTTTTCATGCTTGAATGTTCCAAAAAAAAAAAAAAAAAAAAAAATATATATATATATATATATATATATATATATATATATATATATATATATATATATGTTTTTTTTTTTTTTTTCCCATATTTAAAATTGCTGCAGCTCCTCTCTTCTCAGTCTGTCAGTAACACTCTGTTTCATTCCTGTCTCTATGAAGCCCCTCCTTCTGAAAAGCACAAAGTGCTCTGATTGGTCAGCTTGACTAGTTGTGACTGGTCAACTGCTTTGAGAGTGTTTGGGAAATGTCCCGCCTCTTACCATAACGGTGAGTTTCAACACACTACTAACTCACTCAACAGGCCACGCCCCTTTATTTTGCACATCTTGGGCAGGAATTATTTAAATGCGGAATATTGTGACGTATTCGCTCCCAGAAGAAAACTCAAGACTACAATGGTTGGCGTTTCAGGGAGTTCAGAAACAGTACACACTTATATAGAGATTATTAGGGGTGTGACGAGACGGGTATCTCACGAGACGAGACGAGACTCGACATTGAGTTCACGAGATGAGACGAGACAAGATTTTTACACACTATTTTTAAGAAATCCTCAATGGTGAAATACATGACTAGAAAAAATATTCTGCAGGTGTATTTGAAATGTTTTAACTAATCATCTTATAATGAATGTCATTCAGTTCTACTTTCTGAGTATGAATTATCATATGCAGTAAAAGACAACAATACTCAAGTACTGTAAAAGATTTTGTCACTAACTCAACTGACTGACTTCTCTTCTGTATGATTTCAGTCCCTTCAGACCTTACTGTACATGATTTATGAGCTTCTACAACTTTTGACCTCCTAACTGAACTCCTTTCCACAGACTGATCATAGAAATAAAAACAGTATAAATAAAAACGGTAACACTTTACAATAAGGTCTCATTTATTAACATTAACATATTAACCAACATCAACTAACAATGAGCAATATATTTGCTACAGTATTTATTAATCTTTATGTTAGTTAATAAAAATAGTCATTCATTGTTAGTTCATGATAGTTCACAGTGCATTAACTAATGTTAACAAATGAAACCTTACTGTTTGTGCTTAATAAGATTAAGAGAAAACTGTTATTCATTTTTATGGTAACACTTTACAAGTTGAAACCATAATCGCACTCTCTCAATATTCAAAGTGCAAATAAGACCAAATGTTTCTTTGGTACAGAGCTAAGAGATGGTTACAACTACACTGCCCAGCCTAAAATAGCTTTCATATTGAGAGATATTTGCATTCATCAGGGAGCCGCTTTCAAAATGCGGGTACTGAAATCGCGTTTGAATGCGCGCGCGCGTTTACTTTCACTTTTAGCGATCGCACGTAACTCTGTAAATATGGAGCGGGGGCGACCGTTATCCAACTGAATTAAATGTTTTTTTTATTTAAATACAAAGCACAACGACAGTGGAGGCGTAATGTAAACGTAGCGGTGGCATATTCTTATATTCTTTCCTAATCATCCTAACACTCTGTCATGGCAACATCACGAGACTACTTTTCGCCTCGACGAGAAATCTCGTCACACTTTAGTCTCGCGAGATCTCGTGACACGAGATCTCGTCACACCCCTAGAGATTATGTTTTAAAAAACGAAAAGTCCTCTAATAAATCCTCTTTAAACTTCAGACTGTCTTAAGTATGATGCTCTGTTCTCTTATATGAGCATAATGGCATATGAAATCTTTGACAGCACTAGTGCCCTGTCCAAAAATGTGTACTGTGTTGGCATTTGGTTTCAGAATGTTCGGAAACATAATTTGGAGTTTTTTGGCACTGGTTGGAGTAGTGTGAACTGACCTTACTACCTCTTCCAAGCATTCTTGCCAATTCTATTTCCTTCTCCTTTGGTTTTCATAATTAGCCCTTACTCAGGGAATACTCCATTAGTCATTAAGTGGCAGTTGTGACAGGTGGCTCAAATCGAAACTTCATCAGTTATAATCAAAAGATTCCGGCTCAGATGAAATGACTTACTGATGTTCTCGGCAGGCACTCTGACGACAGCGGGCTCTATCAGGTTGTCTGCAAGGACAAAGGCTCCTTCCTCCAGGGTATCTAGTAACATAGTGGCGGCATGTGTTTGCTCTGTGGAATTCATGTCCTCCCAGGATTTAAGGGCTTCTGGCCTCAGGAGGTTATCAACCGTGTCCACAATAGCCTGTAACCATGGAAACAAGGGAAATGACAGGCAGTTGATATTTTTCCAACACTTTCCCTGGAAAAAAAAAGGATCCAGCACATGGAATACACTGGGGACAGCAGAAGCAAATGAGACTTGTGACATGCAACAACAACTATAATGGGAAATGAAACACTTTCTGAAACTGTACAACTAGTGTAATTTGTGCAAAAATATGCCGTTTGACTTCATGGCTCAACATTTAATGTGTTGTGTGTGTTCATGCCACCTTTCATTAGAGATCACTGTGACAAAATAACATTCCTATCCAATTCCATTACCTATTATTTGTAATTTCCAAACAGTTTCTACATGGTTTCTTTTTTTCTCTGAATCCATACTGGACATAGGGGTCCATTTGGGTATCCCACACAAACTGGAGCCCTTCTGCTCCCAGCAACAACCCACTGCTACACAATCTGCTTGATTGTGATATTAAATTCCCTGTTGGGGATCAATAATGCATTTCTTCCTATCTGTAACAGAATCTAACTGCAATGCTGTCACAAAAATCTTTCTGAGAAGTAAAAACATGATCAGACTGGAAGTAGGCTTACAGATTATAGGAAAGGCTCCAGAAAATGGGATGTTCTCATTTGTATCCAAGAAAAATCATTAGTATGCAATTCAATTAACAAATCTCAAGGCGACTAACAATACTGCAGTGCTTCTGGGATTAAAGGAGGATTTTAACCCTGTAAACTCTGACATATGAAATAATAGTCAGAGAAATTATGTTTTATGTTATGTATCATATTTGAAACATCAGACTTTTATGCTCCATTTAGTATGATACAGTCATGTGAAAAAGATGTATCAGGATATAATAAAAAAAAAATCATCTGGCCGTTAGCAGGTCTTAAATTTAGGTAAATACAACCTTAGATGAACAAAAATGACATAACACTTCATTATGGTCATTATTTATTTAACAAAAATAAAGAAAAATATATAGAAGCCATGTGTGACAAACTCAATAGTATGAAATACTAAATACTTGCTGATGATCAATTAATCAGTGGCATTTGATTAGAAGTACCCAGCTGCAACTTAAGCCGAGTTTCCACCACAGGAACTTTCCCCAAGGAACTAGGGGCTTTGGTGTGGTACTCGGTGTGTTTCAACTGCAGGGACCAGGTCTAAATGAAGTTACGGGTAAAAATTTCCCCTTCAGAAAGTCTCTGCTCTCTAGGTAGTAATTTTTCAAAGTTCAGGAACTTTCGGGGGTGGGGCTTGGGCACTGAACATGCTGATTGGTTGAGTTCACGCAGCATTTTGATTGATTGACTCCATGCAGCACTTTTATTTCAACCATCTTTTATAAAAGCATATTTGCGGTGCATGCAGTCGAGTTGTTTGCTATTCGAATCAACAATGGAGTTTAAAAATTACTACTGGACCGAATGAGGTTCAGGCTTTATTAAGCTTATATGCGGAGGATGAAATCCAGCGGGAACTGGAAAGTCATGCGCAGTCAATACAGAACGTCACCGGACTAATCTTCACTGTACATTAGAGCCGCAATGGAAACACAGACAGCAACAGGTATTGGGGAAAAAGTTCCATGGACAAATTGTTAGAAGGTAATTTTTGGTGGAAACGAGGCTTTACCCTCTTAATTCCTTTGGAAGCAGTAAGGGAGTACTTAGATTTTCATACATCTCCATTTTGGCCTACTTTTTGTTAAATAAATAATGACATGGTGTAATATGTCATGTGTTGTTGTTCATCTGGGTTGTATTTACATTAATTATAAGACGTGCAAAAAAACGATGATTTTTTTATATTACGTTATGATGCATAAAACTATAGAATTCAAAGAAGATGTACTTTTGTTTTCACATGGCTATATAGATATATATATATATATATATTTTATTGAGGCCCAAATTGAGAAAAAGTATGAGAAAAAGTATGCAATTTAAAACTTACAAAAATTAAGTTGAAATTCTGACACTTGTAATGTAACTCAGTGAGATCTTTCTAACATTATAGCAGATATTTACATAAAATTATATAAATTTTATGTAAATATCTTTTTAAAAATTACATACAGTCATTACTCTGTATCTGCCAATAATGTGCCTTAGTAAGGTGACATTTGATGCTTAGTTTTATGATCAAAGCTCTGTAGTTTTTAGAAATCATTCTGTCCATTTCTCCTCTTAAGCTTTTATTCGTTTTGATTTGCAAGGAAATATTCTAAATGTTATGTTTAAGATGGTTAAAATTATTATTTAATCTTTTAAAATATTTTTAAATTTCAATATACATTTTGAAAATGTTATGTTGCTAAGCGTAAATGGTATAATATAATCTACAAAATATAAATGTAATTTTTTTTAAAATTTTAAAGGTGAAGTATGTAAGATATTTTATGTTAAAATACATTCTCTTAACCCAGTTTATTGTTCATTGACTACTATTAGTATGTCATTTTTGGGTTTAGTATGTCTGCTCAACCAGTAGCGTGAGCTTGGAGGCATGGCTACAGTAGCAGGCAGAGCCAGAGGGTGTTAGTCACTGTACGACCATGACTAACACGTTACATTGGAAAAGACATACAGCTTCGGTTACAGAAGCGCAAGTTGCTGCATGTAGACCTTCAAAGGTTAAATAGATCATGAACACATCAAAGCTAACAGGGCAATGCGATGCTATGCACTACAATGGACACTTCAATACTGTATACAGTATCCATCATGCACCCATTCAGGGGTGCATTTTCCCAAAGCGAACTATGGTCGCAAGTTTCGTCATTACCAATAGAGTTCAATGGGACTTAAGACTACGATAGTTGGCTAACGAATGCTTTCAGGAAACGCACCCCAGAAAGACAAATGTACAAGTTCATAATGTTTACTCAGCCTTGCTTGTGTTCGCTTTAGACAGTGTTAGTCTACTCACCTGCATACTTATGACATGTAGCTACACAGCTAAAAGTATTCCTAAAATGTTGGGCCTGTTATTGAAAGTAGCCTACTTTTACCTGTTGAGACATGCCTTCACAAGCACCCGCAATAGCTGTATTTGTGATGTTTGAGTTGGGGGAGGCGCAACGCATGAAAGGAGCTTTTGCAAAATATGTTTTATTCTTGTAATTCCACTTTGGTGCCACTAGTGTTGCAGAACTACATACTTCACCTTTAACTTCACTCTGAACTTCTAAAGGACTTGCAAAAGCCCATGCACTGGGTCCCAGACGGGGTGACCTGTTACCTGTTGAGACTGTGAGAGAATCTCATTACCACAGAGCCCTTGAATGACATGGAGTAATTGTAGGACACTAAACACTAATCACTCCAGCGAGACTCCCCCTGCAATTAGTCTACAGTAAGTCAAAAGCATCTGCTAAGCCATAAGTAGTATTCACAGCCCTTTTCTTGCTGGTTGGCAAGTTATTATGTACAGCAATTGATGGAGTACTGTGTGGGCTGTCTGAAGTGTGAGTGGCCTTGTGGGCTGTAACATTTATTTCAGAGTTGACGCACTGCAGAAGGCATATAGCCATATGCGCTGCTACCAATTATGATGATATCCGACATTACCAAAAGACAAAAATAACAGCGAGAAGTAACTTAGCAGTTAAGTTTGTGAAGGATTTTCAATCTCTAAAATCACTGGGCTTGTTTAAACTTGGCATTAACATGTATCCGGATGTTGTCCACATACACATTGAAAAGACAAGCGTAAAAGCATTTGTGATCAGAATGTTATCCAATCTGTGTGTTCTAGTACAGGTAGTCGAAGACATATTGTAATCGTATCTCAGTGGAATGGAAACACAATCTAACCATCGTTTCTGCATTTACAGATCAATGTCACACAAAACCCAGCTCACTATCCGGTAGCTGGGTGTTTTTACAAGACAATCAGGAGAGGAGTAGAACACAGTAAAGGTCCCGATATACTCACAGCAAAGTTCTTCTTCGTTCTTCGCTTAGGGGTAAAGAGAAATTCTAAATACGTGAGCAGCGGTATACTGTTCCATTATACTGCAAATAATCTGATGTTGTTCACACTGCTGAGAGCGGCGTTTAGATGAATATGTTAATATGTGCTCTGTGCTTTCCTCTCAATAGCAAAATAAGCAACTACAATGATCAGTTAAAGGGCACCTATTATGCAAATTCCACTTTTACATGGTGTTTGGAAATAAATGTGTGTTGGCAGTGAGTGAACAACTACCCTACAATGATAAAAATCCACCCACTTCTTTTTTTTAATCCCCATTAAACCAAAGCGGTTTTATTAAGCCCTATTCGGACGGGATTAGTTTTACATGGGGATGTGGAGTAATGCAATTTTACCTCAGGACATCTGTAATATTAATTGGCCAATTTGCACGGGACAAGACATCTCAGTAAAACTAGCAGAAGTGGGAGGGGTAACTCGATTTATGCCCCGCCGTCACCTCCCTGTCGTCATGTGGGTATATGTTGCTTTCTCATTCCATGTGCGCAAACCTGGCGCAAACACATATAATCTAAATATATAAACTATATATAACAGTTAGGTCCGGTCAAATGACTTATCAATTAAATTCTGACTGGATTATGATGGTAATATAGCCTGACTTCGTCATACTCATATTCTAGGTAGAATGTGAGTCTGATACTGCTCCATTGCACTTGAATTATGGGGCGTGTCTTAACCGAACCAGTAAAAAAAAAAAAACTCTGCACTCAATTGGATAGACCTACAACCAATCAGAGCAACGCAGTAAGTGACGTATGTTGAACTTGTACTTAAACTTTTGCCGAATCACGTTGGAAGGACGGCAAACACATCTTTCCCATCGACAAATGCCTTGATTGCGGTTCTTTGTTCGTCTTTTAAAATTAATGCGCTGTTGATTTCTTTTATTACAGACGTGATAGCGGAATCTAAACATCGTACTTCTCCAGCTGCAGTCATCGTTGGTGAAAACCAATTCAACCCAAGCGCTCTTTGATGACGTGGGTGGTTACGTAACCGCAGATAGCCTGTCCATCATCGATTAAAGCCCACCCTGGCAATTTGATTGGCTCGGCCTTCTGGGAGCTGAGCATAATTACTCCACAATGGATCGAGACCAGACCGAACTTCCCGTCCAAAAAATGTTGTGGGCGGGGTTCGGGCTGGCACCCAGGCTAATGGTAATAGGCACTTAGCTAAAGATAAAATTAGTTTTGTGCCTCTGACAATTGCTTTCGATCTTCTTTTTGCTCTGAATGGTATGTAGAAAATACTTGAGGTTTGCAACAGACTTGTCCCACCACCTACAACACAAATGAATGTTTCTTCAAGTGCTTCCATGCTTGAAAAATGCGCAGAAAACTACTTTTAAACAGGAAATGATGGAATTTTACCGTACATATTTACAGTGGGTCTATTCGAACGGGATTAGTATTACCTGAGGTAATTTTTCCGGACCTTTTTACAGAAGGTAAAAGTCACCGTAATCTTTACTGACATTGTCCGTAATGATTACCGAGATGGCACATTCGGACGGGACTAAAATCACTGAGAAGCTCTGGTAATTACTTTACCCCCACCTCCCCATGTAAAACTAATCCCGTCCGAATAGGGCTTTAGTCAAGCCGCTTTTGATTCTCTGGGCAGTGTGACGTCAAACTGCTCAGGCCCTGCCCACAGGCCACTGACTGACAGTCCTGCATTACCATAGTTTCTATCTTCAGCGAGTTGTACACCGTCCTTCATTTTCTCCATGTTTGAGCAGCTGTAGTGACAACAATGTCTGTTAAGTAATTGAAATGTTTTGTTGCTGGATGTAAGAGTGAATATAACATTCTTCTTTTACTCCTGACATCTAAGCCGCTGATCGCAGTGGATTAGTTTTAATTTTGAAAGGAATGTGCCACAGATCTAATATACACATATGATTTCTGTTACATTACCTGCTGTTTGTGTTCACAGATATAACTGGCTGTGTTTATGTGAACTGTGTGTGTTTTTGACACAGCCTTGTGTGTATTTGACAGTTTAAACAACAAAAAATGTGAAAGAAGTTACTCACGGAGACTTGACATCTGACAGCCAGCTGTCTGTGTGTGCGTGCTTCAGATAAGTGTGCTCAGAAAACGATCCATTAGAAGTTTAAACTGATGTAGCTTTAAAACGTGTAGAAATAGTAAACTTTAATGATGAAAGAATTATGCTATCTGTGAGAGTGATCACGATACAGATGATAATCAAAACCAAGCAGATGTCTTGTTAGTATTTGGCAGAGAATCAGATTGAGGTGGAAACTGTGATCACGGCACGCAGCAGCTCATTTGCATTTAAAGGCACATGCACGAAAACAGCTTGTTTTTGACTGAATAATGGGTATTTACAACATGGATTTATAAATGATCTGTGAGGTATTTTAAGCTGAAACTTCACACAGACATTCTGAGGACACCTGAGACCTAAATTACATCTTGTAAAAATGGGCAAAATAGTTGCCCTTTAAGATAGCATCTGATCATAGGAATGTGGATGTTCGCAGCAGCTCTGTAAGTATTTGATTCAGTTCAATTCTGTGAACCGACTATATCTCAGTCGGCTACATCAGCTCAAATGAGTAAATGGATTCAATAAACTAAAGCCTATTGTTTGTTTTCTTTTTCCAATATGTCCCAGTCCAACCTTGTTTCAAAAGGAAATAGATCAACACAGGAAAGAAAGAAAATAATAATAAAAAAGGGTTGTGAATATCTATATATGTATTGTGTGTGATATGCCATTATTCTTTTACAGTGCAGCTTTGAATAACTGACTGAAACAAGTAATTCAGGATGACGAAACTACAGGAGAGATATGCATAAAAGATAAAAAGGAAGAAACGGCGGTGTGTGAAGCACTCAGGTGCGGGTGAGGAAGTGGCCACATTTGCACTTTGATCACACTATCAGCTGATAGACCAGAGCGATTATGACTGTGGGATGTCAATTACTCAGGCAAAGAACAAGAGTATAAACCAGCAAGAAATCCAATCATTCAGGTATGAACAGAAAAGCACAGAGTGTGAAGTTAAGGAAGAAAAGCGGTGAGGAGGAGGAAGGGAAAGCAACACAAAGCAACACAAAAGACGAGACTGCCTTAAAAGAGAGCTGCGTGTAATCAGACAGACTCACACGGGCCAGCAGGACAACAGACACATGGATTTCCAGCCAGACACACAGACAAACAAGCTGCATGCAGCTGAGCAGGTGAAAGGAATACTGGGAGTGTGTCCGTATATACCTTTGTATAGGCCCTGCAAGTCCTCTCTCTTTTTTGACGCTTTTTCCCCCCAAACACAAAGACGAGAGATTAGGAACAATACAGAGAGAGAGAGAGAGAGAGAGGGAAAGAGAGAGAGGAAAAGAGAAACAGAAACAGAACAAATAAGAGCCAGCCATTTCATGTATGGGTACTGCTTAAACTATGAGCTTGGTTTTCAGTGATTTTTTTTTTTTTTTTTTTTCTTAGATGAAGACCACTGTTTTTCCAGTTAAAAATATGAAGCATATTTACATGCACATTCCTTAAGCATTTTGGGTGTTTGTTCACAGAGAGCCCCTTCACAGACAGTGCGCCAGTACAGATTTGAATTCTTTTATTGCATATTATCACGCTGGAATGGTTTAATAGCACTTGAATTAATAGTGTGATCATATAAAGTAATGCTAGCCAAAGGATGACAGAAAAAAAAAAAAAAAAAAAGAAAAAAAAATTACATATACACTACCATTCAAAAGTTTGGGGTCAGTAAGATTTTTTAATGTTTTAAAAGAAGTATCTTCTGCTCACCAAGTCTGCATTTATTTGATTAAAAATACAAACAAAAACGGTAATATTGTGAAATATTATTCCAATTTAAAACAGCCATTTTCTATGTCAATATACAGTAAAGTGTAATTTATTCCTGTGATCAAAGCTGAATTTTCAGTATCATTACTGCAGTCTTCAGTGTCACATGATCCTTTAGAAATCAATCTAATATGATGATTTGATGCTCAAGAAACATTTAGGATTATTATCAATGTTGAAAACAGTTATTTACATTTTTATTTCATGATGCTATGATGAATAGAAAGTTCAAAAGAACAGCATTTGTCTGAAATCTAAATCTTTTGTAACATTAAACACTACCGTTCAAAAGTTTGGGGTCAGTAAGAATTTTAATTTTATTTTTGGGGGATAGAAATAAAATTAATCAATACTTTTATTCATCAAGGATGAGTTAAACTGATCAAAAGTTACAGTAAAGACAATTATAATGTTAGAAAATATTCTATTTTCAATAAATGCTTTCTTTTGAACTTTCTATTCATCGAAGAATTTAGAAAAAAATAATTTTGATAATAATAATGAATGTTTCTTGAGCATCAAATCATCATATTAGACTTGATTTCTGAAGGGTCATGTGACACTGAAGACTGGAGTAATGATGCTGAAAATTCAGCTTTGATCACAGGAAAAAATTACACTTTACTGTATATTGACATAGAAAACAGCTGTTTTAAATTGGAATAATATTTCAATAATATTTTTTAATCAAATAAATGCAGGCTTGGTGAGCAGAAGATACTTCTTTTAAAACATTAAAAAATCTTACTGACCCCAAACTTTTGAACGGTAGTGTATATTATATTATATTATATTATATATATATATATATATATATATATATATATATATATATATATATATATATATATATATATATATATATATATATGGGCTGTCAAACGATTAATCGCGATTAATCACATACAAAATAAAAGTTTAAGTTTGCATAATATTTGTGTGAATACTGTGTGTAATTAATATGTATATATAAATACACAAATTAATGTATATAATTAAGAAAATTATGTTATTTATGCACAAAATATTTTTATATATAATATAAATTATATAAAAATATATAAATAAATAAATATACTTAATATTTCTCAAATATATACATGAATGTGTATTTATATATACATAATTAAACACAGTACACCCACATATATTAGGCAAACTCAAACTTTTATTTTGTATGCGATTGATCGCGATTAATCGTTTGACAGCTCTAATATAGAGTTCAAATGCAAAAACCTTTAAGTCTGTCTAAAATGTTTTCTTTTAAATAAGCAGTTTTTAATCAGGCTTCAATGCTTTAGGTTCTGTAATTTCACTTTAATGGCAATGAAAAGTGTTATTAGTCAGTTATTGAAATGCCTTATTTTCAAAAATGTCACTTTAGTGAATTCACTGGTATTTAAAAAGGGACATATCATGAAAATCTGACTTGTTTAAGTGCTACGTCCCTGGTGCATCTACCAAACCAGATAAACATGCAAAAAGGACAACCCAGTAACTTTGTTTTGGCCAAGCCTTTTCTCTGCAAGCATGTGAAAAAATAAGCCGCTCAGATTTCGCTCCTCTTGTGACATATCTTATTATAATATTACCACCCCTTAATCTGCATGTTTCCACCCACAGCGCCTCATAAAGCCAAGACAAAAGCACATTAACTGCTCTGTCGTTGGCTGCACAGAAGAGCAACTCGTTAGCTTGGATGGCCTGCAAGTTGACCCTGGCAAGCTCGATTGCTAAAAAAGTAGCACTTCTGTTCAAGCGATATTTTGGAAAAAAATATTAGACCATTCACAGCATTTGATAGCAATCATAAACGTTAGCCTGGTGTGTATGACTCTGTTTGGCAAACAGGTACGCCATGTATAGTGGGCGCCCATATGGGTTTTTCACAAAAGATTAGCATGACGGCACATGCTAGTCGATGAATTGAATCAACTCCACAGCAACTACATAAATTTATCCACTAACCATTCAGAAACGTCCAGTTGAATTCTAAAAGTTGTAACTTCTTCCTGAATCTCTCCATCAGTGTCTGACTCCAGTTTGAACAATGCAAGGCTGAACAACCGACAATCGTCATTTCGGTCGTGCGTGAGATTCTCCAGCTTTGTTGTTGTTAAGCAACCAACGCGCAAACTGTTAAAGCTCCATGTTCTTTTGGAAAGAAGCTCATTTGCATTTAATGGGACACACAAAAATAGCATGTTGCTCACACCCAAATAGGGGCAAATTTGACAAGCTATCATAAATGATCTCTGGGGTATTTTTAGCTGAAACTTCACAGACACATTCTGGGGACACCAGAGACTTATATTACATCTTGTGAAAAGGGGCATAATAGGTCCCCTTTAACAAACTTGACTGTCTTTTGTTGCAAAACCAGCTAAGTCCATGTCTACTTTTTTTTTTGCAAAAACCTCTAAGTCCACCTCTCTTTGGAACAAGATATATGAAAACGTCTGTCAGTTTTAAAGCAGCAAAAGGAACACTGTTGTGTGTACTTGCTACTCGTGAAATCCTGTCATTGCCACTGTAACGATGGACAAAACATGATAAAAACTTGCAGCATTGGCAATTGAAAGTCGACTCATATGCACAACATCATTCATTTAAAAAAAATTATATGATTCGATTTGCGTCTTCTGATTGGATTCTTCTGTGGACTTAGAGGCTTTTGCTGACAAAGGAAAGTGGTGTTTAGCGGTTTCTGCCAACGAACCGGTATTTCTGAATGAGCTGACTCTGGGATTTAGCGGATTTGAAGCAAAAGTATTTAATGAACGCATAACGATGTGTGGAGAGCATTCGCTCAATATCATTCTCCCATTTCTGACGGAGGTGGCGTTTAGCAGCTTTTGCATTGAAGTCTTCATATATTAAAGTGAATATAATGTGTACAGTATATATTCAAATTTTAACTAAGTTTTTTTTTTTTTTGGTGGTTGTAGTATTTCTTTTTTTTTTTTTTTTGTGACAATCTTGGGCCAAGATGTTTTTGCAGGCCTGGATGATGCAATGATGCTGAATTAACTGTCACCTCTGTTTCTCTCTGCTGCCCAACATTTCCACATGTGAGAACCCAAGGGGAAAATGTTTTGCTCAGAGTCTGATCTTTCATATGTCACTTCAATGAAAGTTTCAGAATGTAATATTGACAGCTAGCAGTTGAAATGGGTACTGCAGTCCAAATTCAAAATATTGGAGAGGGTTGTTTCTCCTGCTCCCTCCTACTAGGACTCCACGCTTACGCTGGTTGCCAGATTGAGGCCACGTAACAGGAACAAGCGCTACTGACAATGGAAGGTGACAAGCCTTACACTAAGTTGATCAGCCAAAGTACCACGTCATCAAGCTTTTTAGATGGACAGAAACCGCAATCTCAGATCCAGTTTGTTTGCTGGCTTCAATACGCTGTGTTTTCGGGGTATCAAAATACTATTGGGTAAATTCGCAGTGTGCGAGAATCACACAAACCATAACAAAAACAAACATTTTGACACGGAATACACATTTCAACATAGACTAACTAGCTGTAGCATTGTTTTTCAGAGAAATAAGTATTTGAACTTCGTTTGCATGAACATGTTTCCAAAATCTCTGCAAACATATGGTATTTTTATGCTTTAGTACAGTCAAACAAATTACAAACAGCACCTTTAAGTATCAAATTACATGACATACAGAGTACAGAGCTATTCAGTGAATGTGGATTACATACAGTTCAGATAATGTGATCTTGTCAAATTCTGCAGACAATATTATGTTTGTATATTTATGTTCATACTGAGATGTCTTAACTGAGTGAAGGTTTCAGAGTCTCAGAAAATCTATATTCTATATTTATACTCTGTAAATCTATATAGAGCTCTATTTATATTTATACTCTATAAATCTTTATAGAGCTCTATTTTCTGGATGGATGGATGTCAATCGTAACAAATTTTTGTGTCAAAAAATTGTCTGGGTGGGACACAAGCCTCATGACAGAGAAGGAACTAGGTGCAATGATGGATAAATCAGCTTTGGGAATTTATGTGGCAATATAAGCCATGGTAGTAATGCCATAAAAGCTTGACTCAAGATAAGAAATGACACTTCAGCTAACAATAGGGACTGGCATCCCCTCACATAAACATACTTTTCCTGGCAACTGAATTTGTCATGTTAAAAGCATCTCCCACAGAGACTGTCAAACCAGAACTGTTGAGGCTTTTAGGATTTATTCAAACTTTATCAAACCAAGATTCAATCATGTGACCCCATAAAAAAAAAAAAAAAACACACACACACACACAACCAGAAAGCACAAACTCTCTTGCCAGACATGAAGTGTACTGTACCTTGTTGAAGCTACGTCCCGCCGTATCTTTATCGTCATGTTTAAGCTCTTGCAGTTGTGCGTCCAGTATATCCACAAGTTGCTCCATTAGCCGAACAGATGAGCTAATGTCCCCGGCAAACACAGGGCCCTGAGTGTGACGCGCCAACTCATTGGCCAGACTTGCAGCATTTTCACCACTGCGGATCTGGAGTTGTAAGAAGTTCAGAAAAAAACGACTGAGTTAAAAAGCCATGTAACTGAATGGACAGTTATCATATTAATAATTATGGCTAGGCATTGGCACAAATTTCATGATTTGACAATTTTGATTCACAAGCTTGCAATTCAATATTGATTCATTAAGATATACTGTATATCAGGTAGAGTACATCAATTTTCTCAAGGAAAAAATCTTTTCGACCTAAAGCTGTAAACTGTACAGGTAACCCTGTCAGTCAGTGCATTACTATCATTGCATTAATATGTTAGAGGATAGATGTTCCCACATCAACTGAAAACAGCACAGACTAAAAACATCCATTCTTAGGATTTAAGAGTCAATATCAGTTCATCAAAATGAGAATTAAAATCGAGAAAACATTATTTTCAACCCAGTCCTAATACTAATTTTCTGGTACATCAGCTCAGTGAATACTTGGGCTTGTTAATGGCATCTACCCATAACATATTATATTTTGTAAATTTATCTTATCTTCCCCTCTATCCACTGATATTTTCCCTGTATTGTACTGCTGTAGAACACCTGATCCTCACTACAAACATTTCAATGTACAATTGGTTATATTAAAGGTGCCCTAGAATGTTTTTTTACAAGATGTAATATAAATCTAAGGTGTCCCCTGAATGTGTCTGTGAAGATTCAGCTCAAAATAACCCATAGATTTTTTTAAATAAATTTTTTTAACTGCCTATTTTGGGGCATCATTAAATATGCGCCGATTCAGGCTGCGGCCCCTTTAAATCCTCGTGCTCCCTGCCCCCGAGCTCGTGACTATAAAAGTTCACACAGCTAATATAACCATCAAATGGATCTTTAAAAAATGTTCGTCATGCATGCTGCATGCATGCGTCGGATCATGTGAGTATAGTATTTATTTGGATGTTTACATTTGATTCTGAATGAGTTTGAGGCTGTGCTCCGTGGCTAAAGCTAACATTACACACTGTTGGAGAGATTTATAAAAAATGAAGATGTATTTGTGCATAATACAGACTGCAAGTGTTTAAAAATGAAAATAGCGATGGCTCCGTGAATATAGTAATAAACGATAGTAACTTTAACCACATTTAACAGTACATTAGCAACATGCTAACGAAACATTTAGAAAGACAATTTACAA
This sequence comes from Megalobrama amblycephala, assembly GCF_018812025.1. Taxonomy (NCBI): domain Eukaryota; kingdom Metazoa; phylum Chordata; class Actinopteri; order Cypriniformes; family Xenocyprididae; genus Megalobrama; species Megalobrama amblycephala. The sequence goes on along the minus strand of NC_063060.1, from coordinate 21,638,185 downwards.
ATATCACTAAAAATATCATGATATCATGGATCATGTCAGTTATTATTGCTCCATCTGCCATTTTTTGCTGTTGTCCTTGCTTGCTTACCTAGTCTGATGATTCAGCTGTGCACAGATCCAGACGTTAATACTGCCTGCCTTGTCTAATGCCTTGAACATGGGCTGGCATATGCAAATATTGGGGGCGTACATATTAATGATCCCGACTGTTACGTAACAGTTGGTGTTATGTTAAGATTCGCCTGTTCTTTGGAGGTCTTTTAAACAAATGAGATTTACATAAGAAGGAGGAAACAATGGAGTTTTATATATATATATATATATATATATATATATATATATATATATATATATATATATATATATATATATATATATATATATTACATACATATACATATATGGCAAATCTCAACTGCTTGATTGTTTATATCGTTGCATAAATGTAACTATATTATCACAGCTCTATATTATATAAAGTTGGATGTCCGTTATCAAACCAACATTAAAGTACATACAATATACTGCCTTAAGGTGATAAATAAAATATAGCAATCTTAACTACTTTATTGCTTGTATCATCGCAAAATATAAACCATATTATCAATATACTAAATGCAACTATAAAGCATGGAGATATTATGAAATAATGTGTAGGGATGTCCAGATCCGATCACGTGATCGGAAATCGGGCCCGATCATGTGGTTTCAGACTCGATCGGAATCGGACGTTACCTCCCGATCAGGACTCGGATATATATGTATATATATTCTCATTATTTTTAACACATATATAGTGACGCGGTGGCACAGAGTTAGGCCTGTTTCACACTGCAAGCGTAAGCGGCGCGTGAGTAGCGCATATTTTTTTCAGAGTGCATGTCAACCAACGGATGCATTCACACAGGCAGCAGGAGCAGCTCGTAAAGCGTCAGGCAGGAGCGTCGCGTAAGCAGCAGTGCCGCGATCGTCTCGGCACCGAGTCTATCCCTGTGTCTCAATCAGCTCCCTAGCTCCCTAGGTCGTGAATCAGTATATAATGAAAGTGAATGTGGCTGATACCCTGATCAGTGCCTTGACTACTGAACTAGGGAGCTGATTGAGACACACTGCGCTGCTGACGCGTAATTAAAGTGAAAGCACACTTTTGATGGACAAAATAAATATAATTTCACACAAAAAGTGTTCAAAATGCATGTGTTTTAACAAGAATTTGAGTATGACAGAAAAGAAAATTAAGAATCAAAAATAATAATAGAAGATTTACCCATTTAAACTTGTTTTTTATTATTCAGTTTGGGTTAAAGTATGGTGTGTTATAAAAAACTAAAGTAAACTAGCCAGAAAATATGATATATATAAACATTATTTTAGTTATTACACAGACTCATTATTTTAGTTATTACACTACGCATACCCAAATGAAACTTTGCCTTTTTTATATTTACTGTTGCACTAAAGTGAAGTGAACAATTTATGTTATTTATTACTTGATTGTTCAAGCTACCTCACAGAAGTGCTCTGTTTGTAATTAAATAAAAAATAAGGAACATCCTGGATCTGTTTTTTTTTTTCGCTCTTCTTTATTCTTTTTTTGATGTATTATAGAAGTATCGGATCGGGACTCGGTATCGGCAGATACTCAAAATCAAATGACTCGGACTCGAGGGCAAAAAAACCTGATCGGGACATCCCTAATAATGTGTGATGTAAAAAGTGGTATACAAATAAGTTTGAGTCAGCTATTTTAGACTCACCTTCTGTGCCACCTGGGTCACCCAGTGCGAAGTACAGTTGCTGAGATCAGGACCTTTTGGACTCCAGATGCCGTCAACAGTCGTGCAGAGGAACAACGCGATTCCTGGTGAACCACAGAAAGGGCAAATCTGTTCAACAGTGATTTTAAGGTCAGCACTAGTTTGGAGGTCTCCATCTTTGGGACAGTTGTCAGTTCTTTCCTATTTAGTACTTGGGGGGGCACTGATGAAGTTAAAGGTGGGGGTTTAATGCTATTTCATGCATTCTGACACTGTTAAAGAGTTAGATTCTCATGCTAAACATGGCCAAAGTTTCAAAACACGAGTTGGACGCATGACGTATTTCTGTGCTAAAAATACTCTTCCAAATCCTCTTAAATTTCGGGATCTTTTTTTCAAGTATGTGCCTGTGTGACATCAGAAAGGTCGGAGTTCCTTGTTAGGGCACTTCTCCCGGAAGAGAGCATGCACACATGTCGACCAGAGCAAGAGAGCAAGAGCACGCCCATCAACGTGCTTCATTCAGGTTTACAGAAATCATCGGCAGCCCTGCACAGGACTTGCTCGAGAAAGATTTGTCACTGTTTTTAGACCATGAAATCAACAATGTCACCAAAGAAGTGTATTTTTGGTTGTGAGGGCAAAATAACCTTGCTTCCGAAAGAACCCAGTGTTCAGTGGAGCTGAGAGATTTGTGCTCACGCATTACATTGATGCGCTCTCGATAGTTGCAAACTGATAGTTGCAATCACTTTTTTTATTGGTTACAATGAATGGAGAATAACTTGTGTATTTCCATGGCTGCTTGTCGGTGTTATGTTGCTTATGGTTTCATAAAAAAAGGCCCAGTTCTACGCTGGATATACAAATTGTTTGAAAATGAGTCGGAACCGCAGGTGGTGAGTAAAACTGCTTCAAATGTCTGTTTTGTTGGCAATAGGCACCTAAGTGCATTTAATGTAAACAACACGAATGTAGTGAATTCATAAATTCATTATTCATCATTCACTATACGCTATATTCATTATAGTGATTCAAAAGTTATCCAGGGATAATGCGATGGTGTATTGTGTGTGTTTAAATACATTTGTTTAGTTGACCATTGATAGCTTGCAGACGATCACTACACAAAAGTTGCACGTGCTCGTCACTCTATAGCTCCGCTCACACGACACGCCTCAAGGCACTCGGCTGTTTTCGGAAAGACTCAATAGAGCGTATCTATCTTTTATAAATATGATAAAACTAAAGACTTTTCGGCAATATGAAGGATGCTATACTATTCTATAGGTATACACGCAGAAACTGTGTGTGATACCCTCCTTTACGGAAGTGTGATTGTGTTTGTCACTCTCTCTCTCTTAAAGACACTTGTTGAGAGTGCTGTTGGAAGGTTGTTGTAATCCCGCTCGGCACTGAAAATGCTACATTTAAAGCTGGGTTTTTCTGTACTTTTGATGCTTGCAATTCTTATTTTGAGGAACATGAATTTCGTAAAGCATCAGAAAGTTGTGTTTGAGAGAGCGGTTCACGTGTATATGGAGCGTATTGTGAGGGAACTTTTTCCAATTCGGTAGAGTGAGGTAATCTTGGGGTTTAATCAGTGCATTATATGTAGAGTTTGTTTGAGGATGATTTTGGTGCAGGGAATTATTTATTTATTTAGGCACTCGAGTTGCAGATTTATTTTGTAAATATTGTGTTTTCACTGCTGCATGCAGAATATTGTTTGATATTTTGAATTATTTTTCTGGGCCCAGTAGTTCAACGAGTGACACGGTAAGCAAATGAATGTTTGTTCTTTAAATTTTAATATTGCTTGTTAGGGGTGTGACGAGACAGGTAGCTCACGAGACGAGACACAAGATTAAGTTCACGAGAACGAGACGAGATTTTTACACACTATTTTTAAGAAATCCTCCAAGATGAAATACAGGACTAGGAAATAATCTGCAGTGTATTTGAAATGTTTTAACCAATCATCTTGTAATGAATGTCATTTCAGCTCTACTTTCTTAGTATGAATATGCATATGCAGGAAAAGACGACAATACTCGAGGACTGTAAAAGGTTTTGTCGCAAACTCAACTGACTGGCTTCTCTCCTGTATGATTTCATATGAGTCTCTTCAGACCTGAGAACTGTACATGAATTATGAGTGTCTACAACTTTTGATCTCCTAACTGAACTCCTTTCCACAAATTGATCACAGAAATAAAAACACTATTAATAAATGTGGTAACACTTTACAATAAGGTCTGTTTAAACATATAAACACACATTTTATATATATATATATATATATATAGTTAGTTAGTTCATGATTCATTGTTAGTTCATGATAGTTCACAGTGCATTAACTAGTGTTAACAAATACAACTTTTAATTTTAATAATGTATTAGTAAATGTTGAAATTAACATCAACTAAGATTAATAAATGACGTAGAAGTATTGTTCTTCCTTGGTTCTTGTAACTACAGTTGACTAATGTTAAGTAATAAAACCTTATTGTAAAGTGTTATCATAAAAATTAATAACAACCATATGCAATTAATAAGGTTATATGCAATTAATAATAACCTTATGCAACCATAATCAAAGCACTCTCTTAATATTCAAGTGCAAATAAGACCAAATTTTTCTTGAAGCATGATACAGAGCTGAGAGATGGTTACAACTACAAAATGCAAAATGCAGGGTATCTCGTCAAAATTTAATCTCTTAATTTTGTTAAAATACTATTTTTGTATAGGTGTATGAACTAATTGGATGAATGGATTTAAAAAAATAAATAATTACATGTATGTGTATATAAAAAAATAATAATTACATGTATGTATGTATTTATTTATTTATATATATAGTACAGGAACCGCTAAGATTTTTAATGTTTTTAAAAGAAGTTTCGTCTGCTCACCAAGGCAACATTTATTTAATTAAAAATACAGTAAAAAACAGTAATATTGTGAAATATTATTACAATTTAAAATAACTGTTTTCTATTTGAATATATTTCACAAAGTAATTTATTCCTGTGATGGCAAAGCTGAATTTTCAGCATCATTACTCCAGTCTTCAGTGTCACATGATCCTTCAGAAATCATTCTAATATGCTGATCTGCTGCTCAAGAAACATTTAATGTGTACAATTGTACAAAATATTTGTGTACAATATTTTTTTTCAGGATTATTTGATGAATAGAAAGTTCAAAAGAACAGTGTTTATCTGAAATCTAATCTTTTGTAACATTATAAATGTCTTTACTGCCACTTTTGATTGATTTAATGCATCCTTGCTGAATAAAAGTATTCATTTCTTTAATTTCTTTTCAAAAAAATAAAAATAAAAATTCTTACTGACCCCAAACTTTTGAACGGTAGTGTATAACGCTACAGAAGCTTTGTATTTCAGATAAATGCTGTTTTTTTTAACTTTCTATTCATCAAGGAATCCTGAAAAAAAAAGTACACAACTGTTTTCAACATTGAAAATAATCATAAATGTTTATTGAGCAGCAAATCAGCATATTAGAATGATTTCTGAAGGATCATGTGACACTGTGTGTGTGTGTGTGTGTGTGTGTATATTATATATATATATATATATATATATATATATATATATATATATATATATATATATATATATATATATATATATATATATACACACACACATACATATATATATTTTTTATATTTTATATTTTTTTTAAGAATTGTGGAATTGTGGCAATATTGAATCTAATTGTTTGCTGATTTATTTAAGTGTCACTCATTTATTATTGTTGTAAATTGTAAATGTTCCTGGGGCTGAAATTTTTTGTGATTTAAGTTTCTCTCTCTCTCTCTCTCTCTCTCTCTCTCTTTTTCCTTTTTTGGGATATGTTGTACTGAACTGAGATGTGATATCAAGATCTGAACTGAGCTTGAATAGAAACGTTTTAAACCAAATCTTGTCGTTCATTGTCCTATTTGATATCCATAAAATAACTGATTAAGTGTCATCTTTAATAATTATGAATTTAAATTTAATAACTGCAGTTTTTACTCCTGGCCAAATAGTCTAACAGTATCACATGAAAAATGTATTAATTACAAGATTAAAACATTTTAAAATGTTAGGACTATATCTGGTGGTATTTGTATAAAATAGTTATGCTATGAAAACAGTTTCTATTACAAACAGCATTGTACAACATTTACTTATTAACTTATGGAATGCAAATCTGGCCAATAATTTTGACATCACGACTCGGATAATATTCAAATAAGAAACGGCACGTCTGATACCAGCACAAGTGGAAAAAGGTGTCGACTTCTACAATTGACAACAAGATGCCTGACACTAACTGTAAAAATAATTCAAATGCCTTTTTCACGGCAGACATACCTCGAGTTCCTTTAGGACAAGGACGTTCCACTGTCACTCCTCTGTGTGCTTGTGGCCAGGATATTCCTCTTCTCTCTGTACGGTCACAGAAGCGCTTGCTGGAGGGCGGGAGGCTGACGGCGGTGGGGTCCGCCGGCGGATCAGGGTGCTCCACCGCAACAGGGTTGGGAGTGACGGTCATGTGCGCCGCAGGTCTGTGGGCAATGGTGGTAGTGGTGATCATGACAGGAGGTGTAGATCTTCCAGGCTGCAGTGTTGACGTGACATCAGAGACAGTTGGTACTGTGGGAACAGGAGAGAGTCCGTTTGTATGAGTTTGTTTTCTTGCTTTCATTTTATTTTTAACACACTGACATGGTTTGTGATGTATGCAGTCAAAATCAGAGACCCTTCTGTTGCAATTCGCTCACTACAAATTTGATACATGTTACTGCCAGGGTTTTTATAGTTAAACAAAAATGGTTACACTTTATTTTAAGGTGTCAGTATTACAGTGTAATTATTCATTTAAGTACTGAGTAATGACAATTAACTACATGTACTTACAATAGGGTTAGGGTTAGGATGAGGGTTTGGTTTAGGGTTAATTGCACGCAATTATGCATAATCTCCAGTTATTACTACAGTAAATACATATAACATATGTAACAATGACACTGTAAAACAAAGTGTTATCACAAAAACTAAAACATTTTTGATACAAGAAATAAAATAAACATTAACTGAAATAAAATAAATAAAAATAAAAAATATAAGAAAATTAATTAAATATGTATATAAAAAATGAAATAATTAAATATAAATAAAAATATAAAAAACAAACTTATTTTATCTAATTGCAAAAGCAAACATTTAAATGTTAACTGAAATAAAATAAATAAAAAAAAATTAAAATAAAACATTTTTAATAAGAAAAATAAAATAAATAAAAAACATAGCTATTTTGAGATATCTATCCTTATCATGAAATAAAACTTATGCCGTGAAATAATATTGTGGTCATATCGCCCACCCCTATTTCGATGGCAATTTTTTTTCCATCTCTGTGTGATGCCTAATAAAGTAGTGTTTATAAGGTTTGTGTACAGGGATATATATATAGATAGATATAATTTAAACTTATTTTAATTCAGCTAATTGCCTAAGCAACATTTCTCATTTTCATTTAGCTTAACATTTGTTATTGTTTACTTTTGCTAAAATAACAAAACAAATTTAAATGAAATAATTAATAAAAACTATATAGACAAATAAAAAAAATAATAAAAGTGACAAACACACAACAAAATTCCGAGAACTTTAACTAAAATGAAAATGAAAATAAAAAATACAACAATAAAAACTCAATAATGATAGTAAAACAACACTGGTTACTGCCAGATGTAAACGGCAATAAGCATCAGCTGACCACTTGTTATCGAATTGACCAAAATGTATCTTGCCAGGTGTAGACATAACTTTTTTTCTTTTCTTTTTTTATCTCAACTTCTTTCTCTTGTAATCTCTGATCTCTGTCCAAAGAAAAATGACTGCAGCAGGAAAGCAAACTCAAAAGTCCCTTCTTTATCATAAGATACAAAATACTACCAACTATTATAAACACACCATATAAGCTTTGATGAACAAAAGTCAATGACTGGTTTAACATTTTCGGGCTATTGGTCTCTAATTACAGCAAGAAAGTCGTAAACATGAATATCTCAAGATACGAATGTGCTCAGATCAAAATATTCCCTTTCATGTTAGTCACTCAGGGGAGACAACTGCTGAAAAATCACACCAATTCATTGGCAGATGCCGCTTAATTCCCGCCCCTTCACATGTGTATGTCACGTCACACATATAAAGAAGCTCAGCACCATCTTGTTCTCTCTGAGATACAAGGACAAACATTTTTGGATGCCGAGTTGTCTTAGAAGGGGCTTTTTAGTGAAGCCATGACAAAAAAATTTCAAAAAATGAATAACTTGCAAAGGAATGTGTGATATTGTTTTTAATAATGTGCAACACATTAATATATATATATCTGTTAAGATATCAAAAAATATGCTTTAGGGTTTCATGACCCTTCATCACGGGAACTGAAATTCTGCAGGATGTTGTGATATTAAGTAGATTCAGAGCCGTGTGCTGTACTGTGATCCATGAGGAATGTTAATGAAGTCGAATCGCTTTTTGTGGCCATCGTTCTATTTGCAGCATTCTAATGCAGTCACAATAACAAAACTGCCCACGGGCCTCTAAGACCAAGGTTTCAGTTTTTTGCTTGTGTGTTTATGTGTGTGTGTCATCCCAAATATCCAAAAGCTTTATCGCTTAATACTGAATGGATTTTAGAAGGGTGAGGACACAGTCTGCATTAAAAGAAAAGGTTATTTTTTACTGAATTAAGAACATTGGTAGATCATTTAAAGTGCTTTCCGTCATTGTGACAGATAAAACAAATAAAGTTGAATTCTGGTCTTTTGTGTTTTCAAACTTAGCAATACTCCCACAGTAAAAAAAAAAAAAAAAAAAAAAAGGGACACTAATACACAAAACCAAGAGCCTGAAACAATGTTAGGACTGATAAAAATAAAAGCGCTCTTGCAACAAAAGCTCTTGTGATGTGCATGTCACAATAAAACTAAGAAACCTTAGAATATTTACTGACAGATTAAAAAAAACGAACAAAATGGAAAATGTACACCCCAGCTTGTCAAACTGTGGATAATGAATATGTGTAACGCAACCTCTGCACACACACATTTTCCCTTCCATTCAAAGTAACAAAATGATTAAAAACTTGACAAAACTCACATCGCTGTGATAAAAACACTCAAAGGTTAGGCTATAATCATTATTTGTCACTTTGACAGATTGGGTTATCATGGTCTGTCATGCTATATTTTAACCATCAGTAGAATAAAAAACATAAGACTAAAAATATTGACACTTAATCCATTCCTAACATTTCCAACTAACAAAATAGTTTCAAAAGAGAAGAAAGTTTTGAAGAGTGCTTTCAGAATCTTATTCTAGAGGTAGAAGTTACCAAAGTGTTTTCCAGACAAAAGCAGTGATTTTTTTTTCTCAGCATTATTGCCATTTGATTATTATTAATGACATTGTCGACAGCGGCAACTCTAATAGGCTGCATTCACACTAATGCACTAATGATGTATTCTGACACATCATTAGATTTGTCGTGTCCGTTTACAATCCCTTAAGACATAACTGATTGTGTTTACATTAGTTTCGCATCATACAAACACTTGCAAGTGCATTTTCAGGCTCACATGCAGTCGCACACAGCCGCATGCCGTGGACGCTGTTCTGAGAACACACATTTGAAAGTAGCCACCTGTCAAGACAGCAAGTTTCTTGTATCGAGTATATTCTGTATTGCAAATGGCATAAATGATGCCTACATCAGGCATTTAGAAGTAGGCATGCACCAAAATATCGGCTACAGAAAATTTTCAGCTGAAACAGCTATTTTCGGAAATGGGCCAAAATCAGTGACGATTTTAAAACACTGCTTTATGAAGCTTCAAATCTTTTGTTTCGAATCAGTGGTTCGGAGCGTGTATCAAACTACCAAATTCACATGATTTCAGTAAACGAGGCTTCGTTACGTCATAAGTGTTTCGAAATTTCAACGGTTCACGTGACTTTGGCAGTTTGATACACGCTCCGAACCACTGATTCGAAACAAAATATTTGTAAAGCTTCGAAGCTTCATGAAGCAGTGTTTTGAGATCACCCATCACTAGATATTATTGAATAAAGTCATTATTTTGTTTTGTTTTGTTTTTTGGCACACAAAAAGTATTCTCGTCGCTTCATAACATTAAGGTTGAACCACTGTGGTCACATGAACTGTTTTCAATACGTCTTTAGTACCTTTCAGGGCGTTTGAAAGTGTAAATTAACTTGCTGTCAATGGAGGCCTCACTGAGCTATCGGATTTTATCAAAAATATCTTAATTTGTGTTCCGAAGATGAATGAAGGTCTTACGGGTGTGGAAGGACATGAGGGTGAGTAATTAATGACAGAATTTTCATTTTTGGGTGAACTAACTCCTTTAATGATACAGACGACAGCAGGAATATTAGGCTGCTGTCACTTTAAGACCGAATGCATGGATCCAATATACTGATACATACACATATACATAAACTGAGACATACAGTATACTTATTTCCCAACTGTTTATGTTCACTTAAGACATAACCAATGGTGTTTAAGCAAATATTCACCATCATTTTGACATTTCTGTGTGTATTTATCCATTTAGATTAAGCTGTCTGTGTGGTCCACTCGGAGAGAGTACACAGAAAGCCGCTTAAAGCAGTTTTATTTAACTCTTTTTTTATCATTAAGCATTTTAGCATGTCGCTTAGAAAAATGTCTCAAGTTTTGTGCCATCTGACCGGCTCTTCTGACCTGCCTTTATAAAGACCTCCTATAAAGCTAGTATCGATCGGCACAACCCTTAGCGCCTGCCATCCAATAATGGCAAAAAACGTTTGTGCTTTGTTACTTTTAAATATGAAGCAAAGTCTCAACTTTGAATTCTGTCAATTTTATTACCAAATTCAAACAACAAATGTTGTTTTGGCGCTCTTTAATACAGTATGACAGATGGCTGTAGCGCCTCAATTCAAGCGGCAGCACAGATCAAGCGCACTACAGCATTAAAGGTCATGAAACACTAAACTATATTTCCTCAGATTTTAACAGAGGTACAGTAGTGGCCTAAGTGATGTCTGGCCAAGGAAAGTTGACATCTTCACCTTCTTTATTCAAATATTATTAAAAACTTGTTAAAGGTTTTTGTAAGCAAATTGTGTATTTGTATTTGGTGTCAATCATTTTAGATGTGATAACCTAATGGCAAATTGTACAGACATAATTTTTGTCCAGGCTATCTTACAAAGAAATTATGAACACGACAACAAGAAAAAACCAATGAAATATTAATTACTTATTATGTTTGATTTAATGTATGCTTTTTTCAAGATAAATACCTTAACCAAGATTAGTGTTTTTGACAAAGAGTGAGATCACATACAGTAAGTGAGACGCATGAATTTGTAAATTAAATGCTCAGTTAAATACATGTAAATTAAATGTTCAGTGTTAGTGTAATTAATGTTCAATATTATTATTATTATTTTTTTTTTTAGGGCTGTGCCGGTCAGCGTTGACAACCGCCCCACCAGTGGTGGTACGCCAAAACACATTTTTGAGCTTTAAAGATAAAACTAGAAACGAATGCTTTCATTTCCACCAGAAACAGTATGCTGTCTTTGTTATGTACCTTTGACGTTTTCACTGTACTATGAGATTCAGGATACTTTTTTTCTAATCTGCTGGGCTATATAAAATGAATATTATGCACATTGCAATTCAGCCCTTGAAGAGTGGGTACTTTTTAGAAAATGAAAAGTGGCTGATTGTGAGTGAATGGTCAACACATTAAACAAATTAACTGACTGTGAACCTATTTAATTAAGCCGTCTACTACTTCAAAAACGGCAAATAGTGTCTCATGCTGCCACAAGCAGGACACATTTTCCCTTTGTTGTAGCAGTCTTGAGTCCTCGTCTTGGTTATTTTTGCACACTGGGCTGTTCAGGGAAGATCTGGATCACAATGAATTGATTTTGTTAGCAGAAACAAATGCAAATAGAAGAAACAAATGCAGAATTGTTCCAGATTGGTAGTTTGGAAGCCAACCCAGTGTGTGTTTGTGTAACCATTGACTTAGAGGCAGTGTTGTCACAATACCAACATTTCAGCACTCAATAACAATACCAGTGACATTTACCAGTGTTCAATACCAATTCTGATATAAAAGTAAAAATAAATAAAAGTTTGATTATTATAAATTACACCAGACAAAAAGCTTGCTATATCTGAACGGTTTATCTTTAATCAAACTGATCTCGTCAGCTTTGCTCACACCAGCTAATTCTGATATTAGAATAGAACTGCATGTTTTTTAGGTCACAACATTCTTTTGAAACAACCTAACATGCTGAACAGTAAAATGATGTAAAAACTATGATTTAAACAACGTTACAACTTCAAGTAATAAAAGATGACAAAAAAATAATTATGTATGATATATACACACACATACAGGTGCTGGTCATATAATTAGAATATCGTGAAAAAGTTCTTTTTTTTTTTATTGTAAATTATTAAAAAAAAATGAAACTTTCATTTATACTAGATTCCCTACATGTAAAGTAAAACATTTCAAAAGTTTTTTTTATTTGTTGATTAGAACGTACAGCTAACGAAAGTCCAAAATCCAGTATCTCAAAATATTAGAATATTTACATTTGAGTTTCATTAAATGACCATCCCTATAGTATAAATTCCGGGTATCTCTTGTTCTTTGAAACCACACTAATGGGGAAGACTGCTGACTTGGCAATGGTCCAGGAGACAATCATTGACACCCTCCACAAAGAGAGTAAGTCACAGAAGGTCATTACTGAATGTGGTGGCTGTTTACAGAGTGATGTATCAAAGCATATTAAATGCAAAGTTGACTAGAAGGAAGAAATTGGGCAGGCAAAGGTGCACAAGCAACAGGGATGACCACAAGCTTGAGAATACTGTCAAGTAAAGCCAATTCAAACACTTGGGAGAGCTTCACAATGAGTCAAATGAAGCCGGAGTCAGTGCATCAAGAGTCACCACACTCAGACATCTTCAAGAAAAGGACTACCAAGCCACTTCTGGAGTTTGGACTTTCATGAGCTGTACGCTCTAATCATCAAAATTAAAAAAAAAAAAAAAAAAACTTTTGAAATGTTTTACTTTACATGTAGGGAATCTAGAATATATGAAAGTTTCATTTTTAAAAATAATTTACAATAAAAAAACTTTTTCACGATATTCTAATTATATGACCAGCACCTGTATATACATATATATATATATACATATACACACACATATATATTTTTTAAAAATGAAACTTTCATATATTCTAGATTCCCTACATGTAAAGTAAAACACTTCAAAAGTTTAATATATACCATTACCATATATACAAAAATGCATACACACACACGTATACACCCACTGGCAGTTTTAGTTTCTTATTTAGAGCATAATTTCATTAGAAATGTATTTTTAATATTTCCATATTAAAACCAATTAAAAGTATAGATCATCCACAAATGAAAATTCTGTCATCATTTACTCACCTTCATAGCCAGTGAAGCCTAAAAATGTTATGTGTAATAAATGTTATGTTGAATCAAAAAAAACATTTCTTTCTAAAGCTACTTTTTGTAATGTCTATTTGATGCTTTTCTCATTTAACACAACAATGACTTTATCTTTTGGTGGTAATTTCTCAGCCAAATTTGATGTCTGATAAATTTGTGATTAATTAGATGATTAATCACCACATCATGAAATTAATTAGATTAAAAATTGTAATCCTTGACAGCCCTAATGTAATGTAAATACTCTACAGACACTTCATACACATATACCGTCATACCGCCCAGCCCTACATCGACACTATGCTTTCTAGATGAAAACCATTCAATTCTTAAACCTCGTGGCAACTGCATTCACCTTGTGCCCACTTAAATGTTCTTCTTTGGCAAAGTGGAAAACAAAGAGAGTGAACGAGTGAGAAAATAAATAGAGGTAAACTGCTTGTCAATGGCTGAGTCCGCCTCATTGCTTCATTTTGACATCTCCTGGATCGTGCCTCTACAATTTTCTTTTTATTATGCCAGGCAATTTCACTGCCTGGCAGGAGAAGGAATCGCAAGGCATTGTCCATCAGAGCTTTCAGGAAAAGTAGCATCAATTAGCTGTCATTTCAGTCAGTGTCACTGAAATCACCCTCTGCAGAACGCAAGGACGTATAGCCTATCAAAGGCGAGACCACTCAGCAGCTCACAACGATTAAGAATAACATGAGTCCCAGAGTGAAGAGCAATCCTGAATGGTCTGCTGAGAAATTGGGATTTCAAGAGGAAAAGTGGTGAGACTGCTAAACAAATCTGTCACATAATTGACGTTGGCTTGTGCTTATTACTGCTATGGAGCTTTTACAGACTAAAACATTAAGAAATATAACTGGCAAAATGGTCTCAATTTCTTTTCTTTCTTTTTTTATTCAAGCAACAAGTAGGAGTTGCCAAATGCAAATGTAGTCTTTGTCCAAAGTTTCCTCCAGCTGGAGTTTTCTGGTGGCTGTCATTTGGAGGTGGGTTTATTACACGCTTACTGCATCACAAAAACATGACTTAGGATCAGCATGTGTTTGTGCAGTCTAGGAGCAATAAATTATAAATGCCATCTTGGTGCTTCCAAGATTTCTATCTCAAGGTCTAACAAAATTGTGTGGCATCAAAATAAAACAAAAAGACCAACAAAACTAAGTTGACAAAAGATAATAACGCAGAAGTGCTTTTACAAGTGGCAAGTGTTTGTTGTATCAACAAAACTTGTAGCAAAGTCACGCAGTCCATGAGGCGGGTTCTTGTGCTTTTACTTGACTGTAGCAGCTGCGCAATGTGTCTGCTTGTGTTTTATGACAGGTGGCAACCAGTGTTAAGGTGGCTAACTGATGCTGGATTTACATGTCATATTATCATACGTGTGCTATTAACTTTAAACATTAAGGTTATCTTCAATACCGGTATATTGCGTCACCCCTAATTAACACGATAACGATATTTCATTTTTAAATATCATGATTATCGTCAATACTGGTATATCGTAACACCCCTAGTTTAAAATATCCAAATTGGTTTGTCCCATTTCAGACATTTCGCATTTATATGGTTTCATCAATCGTGAGTTAGACTGCCATTTTGTAGTCTATGTCGTTCCTAAGAATCATCAAGGGAAAATTCATCAGCAGGGTTTCACCTCTACTATTGATTAAATGACTGAATAACTATTTCCATTGTTGACTGAGAGTCAACTTCCGTGACATCTCTAGCAGTAATGTGTGACTGAGACAGATGGGGGCTTTATCAGGTCATCTAAGGTAAAAGGCATTTCACATCTGACTATCAGGGTCTAGTCCATATTGGAACAAAGGATCCCACTTTATATTAGGTGTCCTTAACTACTATGTACTTGCGTCAAAAAATAAGTACAATGTACTAATTGTGTTCATATACTTTTGCTGCTATAAAAAGTGGAATACGGGTAAAATTAGGGACAAGTTTGGTGGAATGGGTAGGTTTAAGTGTGGGTTAAGGTGTAAGGGAAGTGTCAACAGTGTAATTATATATGTAATTACAGAAATGAATTACAGATGTAATTACATGCAGGTATTTTTTTTAAAATAAAGTACAATGTAAAAACGTGTATGTACACAATAAGTGCACTGTATCAAATGTTTAATCTAATGTTAGTACATAGTAGTTAGACACCTAATATAAAGTGGGGCCAAACAAAGTTCTATGAACATTAACAATCATAGGAATAGGACTTAAATCATAAATCGTTTGTCCAATCTCTTTGCATATTTTATAAAACTGTATATTAATTTTCAGTTAAAAAGAAGTTGCAACCAAAGTCTTTTGTTTAAATCCCTAACCCTAAGTATGAGCAACAGCGATACTGAAGCAATACTAAAGACCATCAGTTAAACTTCATTAAACTAATCTTTCTGACTGAATTAGGAAAAAAAATAGAGTTAGTAACTAACCTAGAGCAGCACACACCATCTGAAGCACTAGCAATCTCATAGTGTAACTACATTACCTCCAACCCTTGGGATACTAAGGGTAGTTTCCGTTGTCCGGTAGAGCCGGGAAAAAAATGTCACAAAATTAAATCTCTCCGATCCATCCCGGCCCCACCCCCCTCAGTAAATTTTTAAACAACATCGACATCAAACCATTTGTTCTTCGATTTTAGAGGCCAGACGCGAAGGAGGATCTTCAGGAACGCCTGAAGTATAGAGCCAGACAGCTCCGCCACCACCGGAGAAAAAGCCGAAGTAAGCTTTAAAGATATTTTGTATTTTCTGTTCGCGCTATGCACTAATTTAAATGTTACACAGGAAAAATACATACATTTTATGTTAAAAAAATGCATTCAGAATAGGGCTGGACGATTATGGCCTAAAATCAAAACCTCGATTAATTGAACATTTTACCTCGATTACGATTAATGAACGATTATTTTATTTCTGATTTTTTTTTTTTTATTCCCTCATAGTTCACTGACAAGGTTTGTACAGTAAATAGCCTATGATTGACTATTAAGGTGGGATATTTTTTTCCTGTTGAAAGAGTGATCTGACATCATAGCTCACTATCAGCAGTTATTTTATCTATGGTTTGTAACATTTCTTACAGGTTTCTGCTCGTTGTAAATCAGATAAAGATAAATTAGCACAGTACCAGTAGTGATTGCGTGTGTGAATTAGTCATACCGTCTCTCTATTAATTGTGAGGCTGTGGGTTGTAAATAGTTCCTTCAAAAGTAGAAAAAATAGATGCTATAACTTTTGAGTTTCTAAGCTATTTTAGTGATAAATCACAGGACAGCGCTGACAACAAGTTTCTGCGTTCCTCTGTGTGCGCGCGATCTTCACGTTTTGCGCAGCTGTTTGTATGAGTGTTCGTGCCACATGCAGCTGCGCGAGCGCACCATAGATATATGTATATATCTATGCGAGCGCGGTAGCTCGATATAATAATACACATCCGATCGTCTAATCGCTTCAATGTCCAAACCATAAAACAAATACAACTGACAAAGTTTAGTCAAGACGCAAGGCTCACCGCTCACGCGCCATCACTATGTGTTGAACCGGCGTTCGCCTCCGTGTTTTGCTTTTATGCCACTGACTGGACTGGGCGGAGTCACGTGGCTACACACGCAGTTATGTTTTTAAGGGGGAAGTATTAACAGGATTAAAAAACCGAAATAACCGACATGGGAAAATTACGTCGGTTAGAGGTTCTGAATTTCGGTTTCGATTACTTTTCGATTAATCGTCCAGCCCTAATTCAGAAATTGCTAATAAATTTCACATACAACTACAAAGCAAAATTTACTCCAATAATCACATAAAGCAATATATACTATATAACAAATCTCAACTGCTTGATTATTTATATTGTCACCATATGAAAAACTGATACATTTGGAAAATGTAGGCATTTAAGGTGTTATACACATTTACATCATGAATTTCTGTAAAGCTGCTTAAAAACAATGCGTATTCTCAGAGGTGCAATACAATCAAACAAATTAAAATAATTGCAAAAGAATGCAGTAAAGCATGCAGTATTTCCTAAAGCCATTTTGTTTCTGTGAACTTGTAAAGAGAAACACCTGTTTTGCAGAATCTTTAAAGGTTTAAAGTCTTAGACCCCACATGGGCATTACATTTCCACTAATCACCACAGACTAACAGGTGTCAAACGCTCCATTACCAAACAACATTACCAGTTTGACTTGTGTGTTCCTGTGAATAGCTACAGGCACATTAAAAAAACAACAACAGACGAATTGGTGCCAGAGTCAGAGACTCTGTTTAGAAACTCTGATGTATGTGTGCTAAAGACCAAAGAGAGGGAAAATGTGGCTTATTAACTTTGGGACTGACACTGCCTCAAGGAATATAACTCTGTATGTGAAGCAAGAGAATGAATAACAGAGGCAAATAGTGAGGAGGCAGAGAAAAGCATAGAACAATACTCTCTTTTTTCTTGCTTGCTCTTCTCAGTTCTGTTTGCTGCGAATGCCTCGATTAAGCACGAAATGTGTGTTGTGTTGAAACTCAAAAGACACAGAGGCACTCTTATGGGATACTCTCAGAGGACACTGGGCATTGAAAGCCACATTTTAGTCTCTTATTGGCTCCAAAACGGGTTTGTTATATGTTATATTATTATATTTTATGACTTAATGTATATATAAAAATAAATAAATAAATAAAACAACTGCCAATTCAATGGTGGCTGATTCTTCATACCAATAAGTAGCATTAATTTTTAATCTTTTACACTTGAAAAATTGCAGTTCTAAGCTTGCTCTCTTTTCTCTTTAATGCTTTGTGGTACAAGTCTTTTTTTGGTCTATTAATGAAGTGATGCTTGAGTTGGCATGCAGACATACATTTATTTTTATTAACGAAAGAGTAACATCTGTAAAAACTGTAACCTTTTTATAGGGTATAATTTAAATATTCTGAGTCTGACTCTCATTAAATTTAAACATTTGTCTTCCATAGTATCATATTTTGTAGATCATGATAACCACAGGTAAAACCACACAGGGCACCTCATTACCATGGTAAAACGTATGATATCAGAAGTAGACGTAGGCTAGAGGTAGATTCAATCATCTCACTTGAACCAAAACACCACATTCCCTTTCCAAATGAATAAAAAAAATACACAGGAAGCACAGATTTAGAAAAGACACAGAAGATCAAAAGTTATGTCAAATTAGTTATACCATAAGGTCCATTTGTTCTTCATTAAACCCAACAAATTTTTTATCAGTCCTGGTGTGAACAGACACAGATGCATTTCAAATTCACATTTGTTAAGACACCTTAAAACTATAAAAAAGCTAAAGAGTATATTTTAAGAGATAATTTGACTAATTTGTGTGAAATGGCAAGACGATTTCTATCTATCTACAATGGAAGAGAAACAGAAATCGTCTTATTATAATGTCCCTTTTCCCTTACAAATCAGATATGTTTTATGTCGGTCTGCGCCCCTCATGGAATTATAAGAATTGTAAAGGAGGATTACAACACCACGCATTTTACACTCAGCTCTAAGACTTGCAGTAGCATTTCAGGGTGTTGTTACAGTGGTTTAAGAGCACAACAGTGTTCCTGGTACACTTTCAAAGGATGGAAATTGAGCTAACGTGTAATTACCCAACTCACAGTTGAGGTGTAATACATAGCTCATAAAGTCTGGTAATGAGATTTAATCGCTCCCATAGATGCATCTCACGTCATCAGTTCTGGATGGTGTAAATTCTACAGATGCTTTGCCGGCAGGTAATGCCATGGGGTTTTACCACTTTCCCAGTGAATTTTAATGCAAGCAACTAATTTTATCTCTGCGCTCACAGATTCCATTCTAGCTAGAGACACTACATGTACCATTACATTTTCTAAGAAAAATATTTCAGTGCAATCAATACTGAAATACTATGTATTTAACATTAAGTATTTAATTAAAATCTTAAAGGTAATAAACAAGTGTTTTGTATATGTTCAGCACAAGCTCACTGATGTAAAGCTGCTACTGTGAATAGGATTTTGTAATTATATTTTCATCAACAGAGCATATGTTCTAGCTTAAGCTCTGGTTTTACAACAACAGTGGTGGCAGAAATTAACATTTCCATTTCCATTAAGGGGCAATTTATGACCCCTTAAAATGATTTCCATGGGGATTTTTTACTTTTATTATGGCTGTTTTTAACTTTATTAAATGTATCAGTCATCTTTTATATCAATTCTTACATTTAATCCAATTAGAATAATAAGACACTTTAGGGCTGTTACCAATCAAAATAAATTAGTATCAATAAACGCCATCTTTGCACTGCAAAGGTGGATCAGAAGCTGCATTTGAAGTGTATTTTAGGTGTTTTTACTAATGAACATTATACGTGAACCTCGGGTGATATTCTAAAATAATAAAAATGCAATTCATGTCAATGTGAGTCATTGAATCATTCATTCACCTGGTTTGTTTAAAAGCGGATTCATTTTCAAATTCAAATTTATAGTCAAACAGGCTGAATACATGGTTTTTATAATGCATGCACATTAAAATCATGACAGGTCAAATCTAACCTGTTTAAAATCTAACTTAATGCTCTACAATGCAAGTAAACCACTCGCATGGGTGACTAAAATTTCATGCTAGGCGACTAAATAATGTCTATTTAGCCATTGGCTTAGGGCTGCACAATTCCTAATCGAATTTCTAATCGCGATTACGATTAAGGATGCCACTATTTCGTAATCGTTCAAAGGTGCGATTACAAGGAAAAATATCCACTTCCATTAGTCTGCATGTTTAAGAGGTGTGTTATGAGCATGTCACATTGTGAGAGGTGAATCACGACTACTTCAGAATGTATAAGGTCTAACCTAGCACAAAAGGAGCTACCAGTGACGTAGGTGTACGCTGATATGTCGAACAGCCACGAAACACCAGCACCTGCCATTTTTTAAAAGCCGTGTACACAGCCTATGTATTTACACCACAAACTAACTCTACAAACATGGAAAACAGTGATAGATGGACCTCTGAACCATACGCTAAGGAGAAAATCCAGGACGACTTTGAGCATACCAAGCAAAACATGATTATGTATAAGCACAGCAAAAGCTAATACTGTTTCATATACTGTCTACTTTCTTTGTATAATAGTTCTATCTATTAACATATTAGACAGGACTGTTAAACAGATTGTAAACTACTGAAGATGGAGAATGCAAGCATTGTGTGCTCAGGCTCTGTCTGAACTGTTCTCAGCGGCGTCAAAATAAAAATCTGCCGCGCCGTCAAAATAAAAGTCACAACAACAAGCACAGTTTACGTCTCTTCAGGCCCTAGTGGAACATTAGTTTTCAGGGAACCACACTGGTGGTGAAAGCCCCTATTATACCATTCATATATTGACTTTTTCATTATTATTTAAAAAAGAAATCAAACCAATATATAGTTGACATTTGAGGTTTAATGCTATAGAAAAATAATAAAAATTGTGTTTTCAGATTGTTTTTATACAAAAATATGGCATGCAGTTGCTTCAAACAATGGTATAAAGCTATTCAATACATCATTCTATGTAAATTGTGATAATCATAATTAATAATCGCAATTACAATTTCAAGGGAATAATTGACAATTATGATTTTTGTCAATCGTGCAGCCCTATATTGACTAATAAATTGTTAGATTTCACTCACCAATGTTTGAGTTAGAGGCCAAGTATAAGTTTGGCACAGATATTTTTTACCCATTTTGAACACTCTGAGCGCTTGAGTGTTTCGCTCTCCGTCTTTAAAGCCCACAATTGTAATTTATCTCAAAGGATGCACAGTGCATGTGACCCACTGTAAACTGTAGCGTGAAGGCTCCCAACTCGCAGTCACTCAGCTGAGAGTGCCGCTACATTGACACTACATGTAAATGATATTCTTTGTTGTAAAATGTCGAAAAATGTGCATTCATACATTTTCATTCATACATGGTTACCACGTATTAGTTCTAATTAAGTTCTATCGAAGGCGATTCATCTGCGATAATGAATGCAATATTGCGTAGCTGGTCAGTGATCTACGGCTCTGTCTATTAAATGCCGCTCCATTTGAAAGCAGGTGATGGCGATTTAGCGGTAATCAGGGAACCGGCTTTACTGACGAAATGCATGTGACAATCGCATGCGATATATTGCCCAGCCCTATGATATAGTAACTAAAGCAGTATTTAAGAAGGGGGACAGCAGACTACAAGAGCAGACAGAAACAGGCCTAGTGAGAATGGGTACTGCTGTGTTGTATAATGGCGCACAAACACATTTAATGGCTCTTGATGACTGATCATTTCTTCCCTGGCAAGTCATTCCTCAAGCCTGGTCGTAAGCAAGATGCATGTATTTCGCCATGCAATTGCTATCCCTTCAACACTTCTGGAGAAACCAGTCCTGTAGCAATGGCAACTAGCTGAGACTATAGATTTTCCTAAGTAGGGTCATAAGCTTATCGCATACTGTGTACATTTGTAAAAATGCTGCAGGTGCAGGTCTAAGCCTGGCAGTGAGGTTAATATGGTTATGGCCGTCATACCTTGAACCTTTATGCAGCCAATGATAAATGCATCATTTTCAAACTATACATTTTCCTTTAACACACACCACATGATATCGAGACTGTCTAAATGAACTGAAAATACTATTCTCTAAGAACTTAATCAGATTCTATGGGAACAATTTGAGACGTACTTTTGCGAAACATGGCAATTATGGGTGAGGTTTACAGGGTTACGCCATAATAGAGGGGAATAGGCCTGCAAAGTCTCATCAGCCACTTGAGTCAAGTCACTGAGTGTCCTGCTTGCCTCACTATGATAATTGGCCTTTACAGGCAGTCACTGCAACAATCACACATGAGAATGATTAAATAATCCCCTGCACTTGAGCCATTTTGGTTTAGAGGACTCTCTCTAGGGGTCTCTCCACCATCACACACACTTGTATCATTACAGTACTCAAAATTAAAAGTAAATCATCCATAGCAGCCTATGCTCTGCAGACATAAAAATTGGACCACCACACAAAACCAGAGACAATAATGAGTCTTACCTTCGCCTGGATCGGGTGGCCCAAACTCGAGATCGTATCGTAGAATGTAAAAATTATTCCACACATATAGCTGGTTATCCCTGGGGTTGTAATCCACAGCTGCGATGTACTGATACTGGTTAGGAAAGAGGATATTGATATACTCCCCTTGCCCCAGTTTGGTGTTATACACATAGTCAATTTGGCTCTTACTGGCCTCGCTTTCATTCTCTTCATAGGTGGAACGCACCACGTGCAGTACGCCACACACCATGAAGGCATTGGAGGCCGAGCGTTTGTCATAGACGGTCTCCCATGTGGCCTCAAAGCGCAAAGTATATGGATTGAGTTGGCTGAGAACGATACGTCCATTATTCTGCTCGGTAGCATAGATAACCCACAGTCCCCGTTCGTCAACCGCCAAGTCGATGTCCGTTTTCCCACCCCAGCGATACGGTGAAGTGTCGTGGTAGTTGGCATTGGCAACTATGGCCTCCCCACTCTTTATCCGTGTGCGCAAGTCAAACTTGACAATATTTCGAGTGCGTTCCTTGTTGAAGAAGATGGCCCCATCATAGGCCACAAACCCGGTTCCGTCAACGCGGTGCGGAAGCTTGTAGGTAGTTGTCTGGCGACCACTTCTCAAGTCGTCGAGTGAGGCATACTCTATGAGAGTGTCAGTGCGGTACGGAGTCCATGGCATGAAGTAGATCTTGTCCCCTGCCTGCAGGGGGTCTTTGCACCAAGCTCCAGACTGCTGTTCAGCCTCGAAGACAAAGGTTGGATCTCCTACTGCTTTCAGAGTCCCAGGGCAAATAAAAACTGGGGGAAAAAGGTCAAGAGGCAAGAACTAGAGTTAGAAAATGAACCAGTAATGCATTATGTAATGATCTTCTATGCATTCTTTGGGTCCAATGTATGTGTAAGGATTTTTGAGGCTAATGTACCACAATATAATTTTAGCAGTGTCATATCTGGTGGTGTGTACATTGTCAAAAGAAAACGAGAGGTTAAGTGGGAGAAACTGCATGGACTGTTTGAGGTGGCCTTGCTCCCTGAGATTGTTGGCAAACAAGTTTAACTGAGAGGAACAGACAAAAGGGAAAAAGCCCTGTAAATGAGAAAAGATGAGAGAAACAACACTAATGGACAGATAAAATTCATTTTGGAATATCTATGTTAATAGCAATGATTCTTTTACGTCAACAGTATGGGGCGGGTTTTGTCGTATTTGTTGCAAAAGCCACACCTTGAAAGTAAGCACACATACATGGATTATGTCTGAGGAAAGAACCGACGACACATGAGAGGCGAGAGGAAAGGACACAAAGGTCAAGGGAACTGGATGATAATGCTGTTCAGGACAGATAGGATGACAGCCAAACAGAAGTGTCTTCACTCGTCACTGAGGAACGAATAGGAGAGTGAGGCCAAACGCACCCGTCTCTGGGCGTTGAACCAGTTAGAAATGCAAAGTCTGTGGTGAACAGCATATCACATGCAGATGGCTACAGGTAATTGGCCTCTCTCTTCCATCAATATCATGTGGCATCGAAGGAAAAAGCCAAATAAAATTAAGCCAGAGTTCATTGTACATTAAATCAACTATGTCAAAGAGCCTATATTACCTTGAAGTGAAATGTGTGATTTTAGTGCTTTTAGAGGCACTAGAATGGCAAAAAAAAGTGTTTCCAAACAGGTTTTCAAAACTGGTTTTCCCTGTCTTAAAAACAAAACAGTTCCACCTTAATCTCACCACTGGTTGAGTCAAAGCTGGGTTGGTCGGGACACTCAAACAAAGAGAGAGATGTGTTGATAGCCCAAAAGTGTTTACACTTTGCAGGGAATCAATAGACAAACACTTATAGCTTACTTATAATTGGCTCCAAAAATTAAACTGGGAAAGTATTTTATCGTCTAAAAAATTACAGACATCAGATTGGAAAATGGATGATAATATAGAATCTAGACCATAGGAGATATCCATGTCAGTCTATAAAAAAAAAAAGTTTTAAAAGCATTTTAACCTCCAGTTTCAGTTAGATAGATCTTGTCCATCCTGATATCATGTAGGTGATGGGGTGGGGTGGGGGGAGCAGTGTGGAGGGTTCGAAACCATACAACACAAAACAAGGAGCTGAGGACTGAGAGCCAGAGCAGTCATTTACCTTTTTGCTCCACTTCTATTTGAGCCGTGGAAAAACAAGAGAATGAAAAGAGCGTCAAGGGAGAGAAAAGATTAGAAGAGGACCCCCCACCCCACCCCCTAAAAAAAAAAAAAAAAAAAAACGTACATTTATATATACAGGCCAAAGCATTTACGTCAAATAAGAAACCATCCAGTGATGAAATGTATACAGCACATGCAGAAAAAAAAAACTGTTCAGGGAAAATGCTTTTAGTGTTGCACCTGTGTTACCGAGAATAGGGTTTAATTAATCATGTTGCTATCAGTGGACACCTAGCAACAAAGAAAGAAGCTATTAGAGTGGTAAAGAGAGCAGGAGAAAGAAAAACTGCAAGATAAAGAGGTACACAGATAATAGGTATTTTGAAAAGCACACAAACTTTTCTTTCAAACACTAAAAAAGATGTAAAATTAGAAGTTATGGATATTATCTAAGAATAGATAATATTACAACTGAACAACTCTATTAATTTTTTGACATGAATCACACACTGCCACAAAAAAAACCCTAATAATACATGAATAGGCATGTAACATGCTAGATAAATTGATATACATGAGCTTATATTAATTCAATATGAATATGTCAATTAAAATGTATTTTTGGACAATTTCAATACTACAAAAAACTAAGAATGCTGAAAAAGAAACTGATACTACAACATTTAAAAATCAGAGGTGTAGGAACAATTTGAAGGCTTGGATCATGAATATTAATGAAGTGACAGTGTATGTGCATTAGTCTTATTTATTTGTATTAATTATTTGAAAGAGAGGTAAGCGTGTGCTAGACATAGCACAATTACTGCTTACTGCAAAGTTCATCCATTCAATCCACTGCCAAAGAAACAGTTTGGATTGTAAGCAGTCTTCTGCTTGGTTTATAATGTATAATGTAAAAAAAAAAAAAAAAAGTTTTCTTTGCACCTCAGGCAAGAAAAGTGAACTAAAGTTTGGGGTCAGTAACATTTTTAATGCAGTTGAAAGAAGTCTCTTGTGCTCACCAAGGCTGTATTTATTTGATCAAAAATGCAGTAAAACATTAATATTTAAATTAATTTCAAATAGCTGTTTTCTATGTGAATATATATTAAAATGTAATGTATTCCTGTGATCCAAAGCTGAATTTTCAGCATCTTTACTCCAGTCTTTAGTGTCACATAATCCTTCAGAAATCATTCTAATATTATGATTTGCTGCTCAAGAAAACAAAGTTGTGCTGTTTCATATTTCTGTGGATATGGTGAAACATTTGATTAAAAGCATTTACTTTATGTTATTCTTTTTTAACATTCTAAATGTATTTACTGTCACTTTGGATCAATTCAATGCATCATTGATGAATAAAAGTAAAATTAAGCCCATCAACATGGGGAAGGCTTAATTTAACCTTGAACCTACAAGCTGAAAAAGTAAAATATAACTTCCATAACTTCCATCAGAAGACATATGCTCTTTGAGAAAATCAGTGCCAAAACAGGAAATGTATATGGTCCTGAAACAACCATCTGCAAATGTAAAGGCTTTCAATAGAGAGACAAATACAAGAAACAAAGCATCTGTAGAAGAGACAACAAAGAAGAGAATTTTGTTATTCCCCAAAGGTGCAATAGCCATCAGAGCTAACAGCTGCAGAACTGGACAGAGAATTAGAAATCCAAAAGGTAAGCTGAAAATATTAAACACAGAGTAAACACATTTCCATTTAATCACTGATAGAGAAACAATGGCACGAAGCTAAATGCTGAAACAGACAGTGGCTCTGTTCCAAATCCTAATGAGCTTCCTAGTGTATATACACAGCATTTAAAGGCTTCATAAGCTACGTTTCCATCTAATGTTGTGAATTTAACTTATGCACAAATTAAAAATATCTCAACATGTTTAACAGAATAAAACAGTCACTTCCTGGGAAATTGGAGCAAAATATCTGTAATAAAAATGGAGGTTGCTGCAATCAGGGAAGAAACTGTGCCTCTTTTTTTCTCCGTTATAAATGACTTGCGTCTCAGAGCGGCAGACGAAACGCAATAAACATTGTCATGTTATCTTGTGTTTGGATGCTGCTGTGTGTGAACGCAATTGTGTGACACACTTCTGGGAGGGAATTAAAACAAATCATTCTGAGGACAGACTTTGGTCATTTCAGAACCACCAAACCAACATTTGAGATTCTGGTTAGTCCAATTATCCAGTCACATCCAATGTCACTGTTGAGGCAAAGTCACATGAATTTTCTGTTGTGCATCAAGGGATTTATATATGTTTCCATTGTAGTTTATGTGCATATATTCTTATCAAAGAAAAAATTAATCCGCCTCAACTGAGCACATACATTTTTTATGAGCATTTGTAATATTTTTGCATTATCAATATCTTGGCATTACCATCCAGAGTTTATTTTTATGGATATCCTAAAATGCGCATAAAAATAGGTGGATGGAAACATAGGAGTGCAACTATAGCTACAATGCCAAATTTTGGTCTAAATCTATGGCAGCACTGCATGTTTTTTTTTTGTTTTTTTTCCACTAATAAGAATGTGCAAAAATTCTCATTCAAGATCCAGGAAAATTACATTTATAAAGACTACATATAATGTATTCACCTGTATTCTACACAGTAAAGAAATTCAGTATTTCACCTATAATTGGTTTGTGGTTTTATGAATGTACTTATTATTAGATCATTGTGTTGTTTGCTTGGTAACATGGTGACATCAACAGTGACTATTAATAGAGCTGCTGCCCATTAATGAAGAAAGTGTGAAATCACTTACAAAGATCCTTTTCAATTAGGATGCTACCTATGTAGGTAGCAGACAGCAGGGCAGCTCACTATGTTTTGGAACAGAGCTATGATGTTAGGATTCGACACAGAACTGCACTCAACCTGATACCTGATAAATACATTTACTTGAAGTATTTTGTGAAGTGCTAAAACTTATTCACCATCAAAACATATCTATGTGGCTTAAAGGATTAGTTCACTTTCAAATGAAAATTAGCCCAAGCTTTACTCACCCTCAAGCCATCCTAGGTGTATATGACTTTCTTCTTTTATGATGAACACAGTTGGAGAAATATTAATAAATATCCTGACGCATCCAAGCTTTATAATGGCAGTGAACAGGGGTCACGAGTATGAGCTGAAGAAAGTGCTTCTATCCACATCCATCCATCCATCCATCCATCCATCCATCCATCATAAACGTGTACTCCACACGGCTCCGGGGGATTAATAAAGTACTTCTGAAGCGAAGCAATGCGTTTGTGTAAAAATATCTATATTTAACAAGTTATGAAGTAAAATATCTAGCTTCCGCCAGACCGCCTTCCGTATTCAACGTACGAAGAAAGTGTAAAACTCTTGCAGTTCAAAAAGCTTACGCTACGGCCTACTAGCTTCCACCAGACCGCCTTCCCTATTCAACTTACAGAAAAAGTGTAACTGACGCGACACCAGTTTACACTTCGTAACTTGAATACGGAAGGCGGTCTGGTGGAAGCTAGATATTTTACTTCATAACTTACAGTGGGGATCGAAAGTTTGGGAACCCCTTTCAGAATCAGTGAAAATGTGAAAATTTTTAACAAAACAAGAGAGATCATACAAAATGCATGTTATTTTTTGTTTAGTACTGTCCTGAGTAAGATATTTTACATAAAAGATGTTTGCATATAGTCCACAAGACTAAAAAAAATAGCTGAATTTATTAAAATAACCCCGTTCAAAAGTTTGGGAACCCTTGGATCTTAATACTGTGTGTCGTTACCTGATGATCCACGACTGTTTGTTTGTTTTGTGATGGTTGTTCATGAGTCTCTTGTTTGTTCTGAGCAGTTAAACTGAAGTCTGTTCTTCAGAAAAATCCTCCATGTCCTGCAGGTTCTTCAGTTTTCCAGCATCTTTTGCATATTTGAACCCTTTCCAGCAGTTACTGTATGATTTTGAGATCCATCATTTCACACTGAGGACAATTGAGGGACTCAAACACAACTATTAAAAAAGGTTCAAACATTCACTGATGCTCCAGAAGGAAACACAATGCATTAAGAGCCGGGGAGTGAAAACTTTTTGAATTTAAAGATCAAGGTATATTGTACTTAATTTTTCTTCTGGGAAACATGCAAGTATCTTCTGTTGCTTTCGATGGGCAGTACTAAATGAAAAAAATTATATTTCAACAAAATAAGAAAAATGTGGACATCTTCATCCTGTTCAAAAGTTTTCACCCCCCAGATCTTATTGCATCGTGTTTCCTTCTGGAGCATCAGTGAACGTTTAAACCTTTTTTAATAGAGTCCCTCAGTTGTCCTCAGCGTGAAAAGATGAATCTCAAAATCATACAGTAACTGCTGTAAAGGGTTCAAATATGCAAAAGATGCTTGAAAACTGAAGAATTTGCAGGATCTGGAGGATTTTTCTGAAGAACAGAGCTCAGTTTAACTGCTCAGGACAAACAAGAGACTCATGAACAACCATCACAAAACAAACAAACAGTCATAGATCATCCAGGTAACCAAACACAGTATTAAGACCCAAGGGTTCCCAAACTTTTGAACGGGGTTATTTTAATAAATTCAGCTATTTTTTGTCTTGTGGACTATATGTAAACAGCTTTTACTGTCCTGAGTAATATATCTTACTCAGGACAGTACTAAACAAAAAATAACATGCATTTTGTATGATCTCTCTTGTTTTGTTAAAAATCTTCACATTTTCACAGATTCTGAAAGGGGTTCCCAAACTTTCGATCCCCACTGTATTAAATATGGATATGTTTTTTTTACACAAACGCATCGCTTCATTTCAGAAGGCCTTTATTAACCCCCCAGAGCCGTGTGGAGTACGTTTATGATGGATGGATGTGGATGGAGGCACTTTCTTCTGCTCATATTCGTTGATCCCGTTGACTGCCATTATAAAGCTCGGATGTGTCAGGATATTTATTAATATTTCTCCAATTGTGTTCAACAGAAAGAGGAAAGTAATATACACCTAGGATGGCTTGAAGTTGAGTAAAGATTGGGCTAATTTTCATTTAAAAAAGAATGAATCCTTTAAGTGTTTTTTTTTAAAACGTCTTAAATCATACCAAATTCCATAATGTCACATTTCAGCATTACTTGGCAAACAATTTACAGTAAAATAAACAAGATAAACTCATTATTATTTGGCACCATGTGCAGTATTACAGAATATTTGTAAGAAGATAACTTACTGTATGGCACACATTCATACTGGACCTCAAGATACTTGTATGTCCCAGGACACGGATCAGGAAAGACATCTGAGCCAGTGACGACAACACATTGAGTCCGATTGTTACACCTAAAAAACCAAGCATTAATGAGAAGAATTAATGGACAAAACTTCCTGGAGAGGTGTTTACTATTCTCACTGTTAGTTTACTAGAGTATTTTATGCTATCAGTAAATAAAATTATGATTACTCCATTTATTTTAAAAGAAAATGTAACATTAATATAAAGTGTGAATGATTACTTCTGATTTGAGCGCTTAACTTCATGGCATTTTTGTGGTGATTAATTAAAAGTCAGGTTTCAGTCATTCTGTTTAGTTTGATGTGAAAAAGATTCAGTTTGAAGTTGGAGTTCACCCCTAAACCTAACCATCAGTAGGGCATAAACAGATTGTACAAAAATATTCAAAATGGTACAAATTCATACAAATTAACCGCCAATTCACCAAAATATTGAAATAGTTATGAACTGCCTCAAGGGTTTATTCAACAATACACCTTTCCTGAGATTTGAAGATACGACTTCACATTATGGCCCTACATGACCTTATCCCAAACCCTTGTATCTGTTATGTGTCCATCAAGCTTATGAATATTCGCCTCGGCATAAAGACATCTTTTATTATTTATGTTAATTGCATCCTTCTTTGCATCACATTCTACAAACACTGAGGCGGGCTGTATTCATGCCATGATTACACATCCTAGATGTTAACCAGCAGAACAGCTTGGCTATGGGCTAACCAGGAAAAAGAAAATAATTTAAAAAAAACAAGAAATTTCATTAATTCATTTCAACTTCATTCGGGCCAACTGCAAGCTATTCTGACAGGGAATATAAAAAAATGAAGAAAACCCTAAAGGACATTCAAATCCTCCAGCAGCACTGAATATAAATACAATCTACGAATTTCCTTTTCTGTGATGCAGT
Organism: Megalobrama amblycephala; assembly: GCF_018812025.1. NCBI lineage: Eukaryota > Metazoa > Chordata > Actinopteri > Cypriniformes > Xenocyprididae > Megalobrama > Megalobrama amblycephala. Next base: position 21,607,323 of record NC_063060.1, on the reverse strand, counting down.
TCATAGGTAATGGTAAGATTGCATTAACCAATCAAATCAGATGAACATGTCTATATGATTGCTGCAGAAAACTGAAGATTCGGCTGTCAGAGGTTTAACTTTGACCCTGGCAATGTTACTCATTCAGTCATTGAGTTAACAGCAGAACAACATGGCATTAAATGGACATTTTACCCAAAAAAAAAAAAAATGATTAATCTGTGCACATAAATATTCTTTTAAATGCATGTGCCTCATAATCTTGAATGAAAATAACTTCCCCTCCCTCTTGCAGCAACATCTCTTCTCTGATGACGAGGGCGGGGCAACCTATCACTCACATGAAATCCACCAATGGCAAACTACAACCATCCAACTATCTAATCAATTCCCCATGGACAAAATCAAGCCCCGCCCTATATTTTTCTTCGTGCTCTAGAAGACATTTAGGGAAGAATAGACCATCACAATTTCCGTTTCATGCTGATTTTAACTTGGTGGATACTGCATTTTCAATCTCAAAAACAAAACATTATGTTATGTTTCATTTTATTCTCTCTCTAAACCCTGATATCCCAATAGCAGGGCTGGCACCATTTTTGCGGGATGAATCCCTCATTGCGGTGACAAAGCTATACAGTGTGCAACAATGCGCTGTTAGAATATACAGATAGTGTTAGCCTAATACATAATTTTTTTTTTTTACTTAGAATCGAATGGTATATAATATAATAATAAAGTATTAAAAACTAAAATAATTATAAACATTAAAATAAAATAAGCCCATATGCTAATTTAATCGCTGTGAAAAATAATAATATAAATTTGTATATAATAAATATTAATATTTATAAAATTATAATAATACAATATAATATAAATAAATAATATAAATATAATATGATAACGTAATATAATATAATTTATAAATAATATAATATGAAGGCAGACCTTTGACTATCTTTGTCTACTTTATAACAGGTCCAAAAACACTGTGTAGAACAATCAGTTAAAACAAAGGAACTTGAAACTTGAGTTTACATGCTAAAACGTCAATGAATAAAAATGAATATGTAGGATTTACTTTGAAACAATTTTCACTCAGAAATGCAAATAATTACAAATAAAAATTTGCAAGTATCACATTGAATTGAAAATTCAATTCTGAAGTAAAAAAGAATAGTAATGGTATTTTCTTGTAAAACACTCCAATAATCTTGTTTTATTTCCAAATCTTTTTACAGTGTTTTTAGAGTGTAGAGCATTTCTGTAATCACCTAGCAACAGAACACTAAAAGAAACAATGACAAAAACATTCGCTCAGCAAACTTCAGTATCTACAACCGCATAGGAAACAAGGAAATAGAATCCACATTTGGACTACAGGCAATGCTTGGCACACAAACCTTTACCTTTGAGATACGATTTTATAGGCATCCGGGAGGTAGCAATTAGTGTTGTCCATCTGGAACGGGTCAGCGGCGCATATTTTGTTGTCTGTGCGGCCGTAGTTGGCAGTTTCAATCATGATGACATCACTTCCAGGGCAGCGGAGATCAATGGGATAGCCCTCACAGGACAGCTCTCTGCGCACCAGACCAAACGGCAGTGCTGCACGACTGAAAGCTAAAAAGAAAGAGAGGAATATTAGAGATTAGAGCTGGGTGAAAAAAAGGATTTTGGGTTTAATGCCCAAGCCACTCTGAACACACTGTTTTTACTTATGCTATGAAATAAATTTCTTTCACTTAACCACAAAGAATTGTGTTAAGCACTAGATATTCTTAAGTAGCTACTAGATATTTATCAGTTGTCATATAAATAGCAAATGGCTTTCATTTTAACCACAAGTCCACTTATTTTGATATCTGATCCACCGGCCGTTTACTAGCATGAAGTAATAACTAGGCTTGGTGTCATTTCTAAATACACACTGCACTTTTAGCATGTATCATGCGTTAATGTCCCAACAATATTCTTAAAATGCATCAGCATGACGCCCTGAGTACCATATGAAATAGATGGGTCAGCATGTGTCTTTTGGTCCAACTGACAACAAAATGTCAACAAAAATAGAGAAATGTTTTCTAATTGTTATTAATGCATAAAAACATCCTTGCATTTACCCAGTATAAAAATGACATGTTTGTTTTGAATCCTCTCAAAAGGCCATCATACTACAAGATATAATTATATTGAGTGCATGTAGGAGTTATGGTCCATATGGTTAGTCATACTTCTCTAAGATGCAGGAAACTTTGTTAAGTGTGGGAGGAAGAGTAGATATTACTGACCAAAATATAAAGAGGTGTTTTCTGTTGGCATCCTATATTTGAGATATTTACATAATGCTGCGTAAAACTGCACGATTCAGGATAAATTGAGAATCACACATTTCTCCCACGATTCCAAACAGACAACTAAACAAAATAACATGTCATTTACTAGAGGTTCTGACAAAATGTTAGGATAATTGCTGCAGTCAATTTAAAATTTTATTTCAATTTAATTAATTAGAATTCTTTTTTTTTCTTTCTTTTTTTTTTTTTTTTTTTAAAAAAAAGATCAGTTTGAATTTATAATTCAATGACTGACTCATAAATACTTCAATTCAAAATTACTAGATGAACCAGCGTTCCTGAACAAATCTCTTGAATCTTCAATGACAAATACCACCTACTGGTGTAACGATGTAATATAAAGTCTTTAGTTGAATTAAGTTCCTTTCAAAAAGTGATTTCCTTTATTTTGATCGCTGCCGTAGACATCAGTGTTTATATACAAACTACATAAAGTTAGTTCAGGCAAGAATTAAAAAAACAAAGTAAATTCTACTATTGAATTGAGTAGTACTAAATTCCAGCTTGTAGAAATTAAAGAGTAATATCAACATTATAAAATTAAGCAAAACTACTCAGCTTTTCTGATACTGGTGTTCCCATCATACACTGGTCCTTAAATAATAATTAATGAGGTTGATTTTTCGCTGTTTTCCAGCTGTATATACACTTTTATCATTTCTTTTGTTGTTAGGTTTAGTAACTTGCCATTTTGTGATATTTGGATTAATTTTCTACTCAAAATGTCACATTCATATTCAAAAATGATCAATCGAATGTTACCGTCATTGCGTATTGTGTACCAAGTATTGAGGTCTCTGTGTTCAGGATCCATGTTACTTCTAATATGTAAATATGGTGTCTACACAATATCTATTGTATTATTTACTTAGATGTTTCTAAGTAAACACTTTAAAAGCATGGTTTAATTGAGTGTTATATTGTTTTAGTAAAATGTATCGCACAGAAACCTTGAACCAAGTAGAAATTACTCAACCTTTTAGCCTACTGGCTAAGTTAAAATGACTTATTTTCTTTGTTAATTTTACTTAACTTAGTTTACTTAATTTGATATGTGAAATTTACTTAAAAAAAAAAAAATATGCATGCAAGAATTTGCAAAAAAAAAAAAAAGTTAATAGACATAACCTAATCATTATCATTTAGGAATGAGATCATGCAGGTGTTTGAATCAAGATCGCGATCTTTTATAAAAAAATAAAAAAATAAATAAATAAAGTAACAATTAATCATGCAGTTCTAATGCTGTACAATATTGTTTCTAGACCACATGGGTTTATAAGATGTAAGCAAAAACTTTGTGCAATTTAAACTGTTGCTATAGGGTTTGAAGTAGAAACTCAAAATTAGCTGTGCACTTGTTAGCATATAATTCAATGGGCTGCCATAGACTCCCGCTTTGAGAGAACAGACTGTACGTGCCTACACACAGGTGCAAGCAATAACATATGGGTCCAAGCACCAATGGCACACCCAAAACAGTCAGAATGTCACATTGTCATTGCGTATCAAGTTTTGTACAGTGTAGACCTTGCGAATGGATTATATGAGTCAACTGGTCCATCATAGGTTGGCACACCTTGTTTGCAGAGGCTATTTACACTGATAATAACTAACTCTTCTTTATGATCGCATATCAGCTCAGAGAAGCGTTTATTTGAAATAAAAATGAAATAAAGTTATTTTAACGGGTATTTAGTAGTGGGAATAGTGTTTATCGGGTAGGGTTAGGGGTTGGTGTAGGAACGGAGAGATGTAATGCCCCAATAAGAAAGCATCAATTTATGATTTTAATATACACGTATACTCTGAATATGTTATTATTGAATACTGTTTATTATAATATACTACAATACACTGAGGTGCAAATAGCATCCGTTAATAAGTATAAATAGCATCTAACAATTATTTACACAGTGCAAAAAAAAATAAAAAATACTGCTATTTTCACTTAGCGTAAAAAGCATCTACCAAAATTTCATTGGTTTGTCTCTTAGGAATGATTTGCTTTTTTCCATGAAGGTCTGTAGATTATACATGATTTGTGTTCTTTTCTAATGCAAGTACTCATGTCCCAAGTGAATGATGTTGCATACAAGTAATGTCATTTGTTTGTCAATGCGCCACATGCAATATTCATCCCATTACACACTCTGCTTATATACTTAAATCTAAAACAAAGAAACCAGAAACACAAAAAAAAAAAACACACAGCACGTTCATTTAAATAAAAGTGTTCAAAGCTTTCACTGCATATCTCAAATACTTGTGATACTACTCAAATATTTGTGAGTAAACGAAAGCAAAATGGAAAATAGAGTGCGAGAGAACATAAATCCCGGCACATGAAGTGTGATTTTATGTATTCTGCACAGGAGCCACTGTCCCTTTGCCCTCACAGGCTGAGATGCCACTCTAGCAGGCAGAGTATTGCATGTGCTGTTCCGAATCCACTCCAGGGTTTCCATTTCTCACTCACATCCCATCCACACTCACCAGGCAGTTAGTGAAATCTTGCTCAGAGTTCTCTGCATGTGGACATTCATTGGCTACAATGCTGCACAAACACTGTAAATAGAAAACTTTTACACACCAAGAGTAGATCTAAACAGATTGCTATGTAATGGACATATTGCACGACTAGCCAATCCAAAAACCTTTTTTCTTTTTTTTTTGTCTTACCTTAAATGGATACCAGGATTCAGTTGTTTAAAAAAATAAAAATGACTTGAAACGACAAGGCAAGAACAATGAGATTTTTTTTTTTTTTTTTTTTTTTTTTTTTTTCACCAATCATTTTTTAGGTTTCAGGATTTTTTTTAACCAAACTTTGTTCAAAGATGATTGTTAACTATATTATGAAATATATAATGGAAAGAATTGATATACCATTTTACTTTATGCAATATGTGGGTAAAATGGCCATATATGGGTTTTCCCATTCAATGCAATGTATCTATACACTGTATCTAATTTGCATATTAATGTGTTCTTGGAGCAATATGTAATGAAAAAAATAAGTGTAACAATGGGAGTAATAGTTGGCAACATTTTCATAATATCTAATAGGAATATGGTATGTATTGATATGTATTTTTTTTTCCTATTCACTTAAAATGCCTGATAAACATGATTTAAGTCCTGAGGTCCTCTACAGTGGACATGAAATCAATGCCCTTTTGATTTCATTTTTTTTTTTTGTAACAAAGTTATTTAGATTTAAATGATATTTACAAAATATCATATTTCCACACAGCATTATGAGAGAGTGTCATGTAATAAGTGAGCTAAATTTGATTATTTGCCCTGGTGAAACCTCCAAACATTTGGTATCTCTCAAAAGCTCTGAATGTGCTCTTTACAGGACATTTATGGTGTCAGAGAAATTCACTATAATATAATATCCTTGTATGTGGACAGTGGGACCCAGGAGGCTATAGGCACAATTGAACAATTTTGTGTGCATCCCCAGAATATCCTGTTGTCCATGTGTATGTCTATTTTTTTTTTAAAAAACATTTTAAACACAAACCATTTTAAAAAAAATATACCTGGACCACATGAGCTTGTTTATGATCAAAGTGAGAGAGATGTTACAACATCCAAATTTAATGATCACAGTAACACTTCATCTCAAGAGCTCCAGCTGTCAGTTGTTTTCTGCTCTCTGATTCCTCAGTCTCGGCTCAGACTGTTGCTTTCATGAAGGGGAAAAAAAAAAAAAACATGACACCCTCTCATAATGCTGTTGTGTTCATGGCTCAGTCATGCACTAGCAAACTCACTTAGCAGCTAAACACTAATTACCCTATAAATTCTTTACATTGCATTTGCTAGCAAGTGAGCAATTCCAAAAAAACACAGATGGGAGTTGGAAATTTCTGCACGTGAAATACTGATGAACACAGACGCAGCCCGATCATTTCCATAATGACCAACTCAATCTACCAAGAGCAGAGCAAATAAACATCTGGTTTAAAGACATTCTTTTTTTTTGCCGTTAAATAATGGTGCAAATACCAGTAAATTGACTAGCGCAAACCTTATTAAATCACCTTGCATGATTCCTTTAAATACTCTCCTCCCATAAATTTTGCATCTGAAAGAGAAACTCCTACAAATGCATATGCATTAAAGTCAGCCACAAAAATGCGTTAGTAAATCTGGCCCCTTCTGTTGTAAGGCCCTTGTGACTTTGCCAAATTATTTTTTTTCCCTTCTGTTTTAATTCATTTCACTTCATATAATGTTAACAATTTATTATTATTTGAACAATAACAGTTCCCTATGAGATGCGTTTTATTTTTTCAGAAATTCTGTTTCAATTTTTCTGGATAGTGTGTTCTATGATTTAATACAAATTTGTTATAAAAAAAAAAAAGGGTAATCAAATGCATTAAAAAGTTTAACAATTTAATTAAGCTTTTAATAAATATAATCAAATGAACTCCTTTCATTTTTGTTTTTTGTTTGTGATGAAAAAAGTGCTGCACAACAGAGATTACCTGTTTAGATTAAAACATGAATGAAATTGTGTGATATTCCTTAAAAACAGTAATACACTGGAACTGAACCCTTTACAAAACCATCAAGAACTCCAAACATTAGGGTCACTATTAACACAACATAGGGCAATAACTTTGTCCTTCGGAATTTGAATGTTAGCCCACATGACCTTGACTACATGTGTCATTTCAAATGAAGATAAAGTTATTTCATTTTGATAATGAGCTTTTGATGTTTTTTGGAAAAACATGTACAGAAGAATAGTGCAAAGTAAGCATGGTTTCAATTTCCGTAAGACAAGTCTGCTTTATGTTGTACCGGCTCTCTGGAGTAAATATATATTTCCAAGAATCAGCCTAGTTTTTCAAACTCACCTTTGTCTCAGCAAAGAACTGCCAGCAGCAGTCAAGATTTACATCTAAGCTGGGTAGGCAGAGAGGAAAGCAGCAACAGTCGCCCTAAACACGCCTGTCAAAGCTTGTGCTTCTTTATCTCACCCTTTCTTTTAAATTAAACCATGTTATAAGGGGGTATCCCAAGTCATAAATGATATATTATATGGAATGTTCGATTGTATTGCCATGGCAACAGTTCTATCTGGATTGCAATTGGGTGTGATCTCATTCTTCTTGCTGACATGGAATTTTATCAGGAATTCTGGTCAGTGGCTGGAAAAGTCATTTTCTTATGCATCCTCCTGGAGTTTGCTGTGGGACTCAAGACCGTGGTAGCCAATTTTGTCACACAATGTAGCGCTTTTGCACAACCCCATTTTCTGTTGGACCAATCTCAATTATATAAAACAAAATCTATCAACACATGATGCACCAAAATAAAATATATTATATATATATATATACTTTAAAGGTGATAGAGAGGATGTTTTCGTCGACTGAGAATCCAAAGACTGTTACTGAGTTTTTGAAATGAGCGCATGCGTAAGAACAGCCCCCCTCCTTCACAGCTCACTTCAAAGGAACGCCTCCCAAAACTCGTGCACGAATATTGGAACATGAGTGTTTACCACCGGCATTTGCTGTGTCGTGTTTTTGGATTCATTATGTCGGACTCACCGCAGGTAACTCATAATCTGCAGTTGTTACTCCTGTCTCCTGACAAAAACATTGCATGCGGCGCCTGTGGAGTGTGGAGAGTTACTGGAGCGCGCAGCCGCGCTCGTCTCTCACAAGGAACGTCACGGCAGTGATTGACAAGCCAGAGGGCCAATCCGCGCACGTCTCTCACAAGGAACGTGTGATGATCGCGTAAACGATTGGCTGATGTTTTTAAGGCCCTACCTCGTGCACAGATGATGTATATTAATATTATTACTTTCAGTGCACCTAATAAATAGTCTTTTATCAGTTAGTAAAGACAGTTTCAAGTAATATTGCAAAAATGTATAAAACAAAACATCCTCTTTAGCACCTTTAATAATCAATTAATCAAAACGGTTTAATACATCAAAACACTCAAAAGTTGTACACAAACATATAGCAAAAAAAAAATGCCTCTCTAGTGTTTTTTCTAGCTAACCAACAAGTACTGTATCTTTTCAGCATTCCTTCTGATGTTCATTCATGTTTATATTGTGTTATAATAACTAGTAGTAAAGAGAAATAAAATGATTGGTTCACATGCTACAGTGATCTGTCATGCCACATTAAAGAGTGCAAAAACCACATATTTCATGATAAAGTGGATAGAATTTGAATGCTTAGACTTTGTTTCATATCAAAAGTAACAAAGCACAAAGCTTATTGGGCAGTAGACACTACAAATAATGTTTAGAAGTTTTGTTCACACACCAACTAAAAACCACGTAGAATAAAAGATTGACCTTTGGATTTAAAGAATCGATATCCGTTTATCATAATGAAGATTGATTAAAAAAAAAAATGTTCCACAAAGTTGACATTTACCTGTTGTAGTTGATCCATGTGTGCATGAAATATACATTGACAGTCAAAACACAGCATTGGAGAAGAGCTTTAAATTAAACGTCACCATTTTTGGTCAATGAATTTTGGCCCTCCAAAATCCATTTCGGACTTACATTTTTGGTTGAATCACTACTATCAACATCCTTGAAAATTAATGTTACACTACACCTCAGAATATCTCAATTTAAAAAAAAAAAAATGTTTATACAAGGCAAGTGATTGTGGTAATAGACTACTACTGTACATGTCAAACACGTCATTCCAGTTATCTAGACTAACCAGTAACAAACTAACATTGACCTGTTTAAGTCATCCAAATGTCTTGGCTTGACGTTTTGTTAACATTTTTAATCCTTTCCAGGCTTTCCTCAAGGAAAGTTCCCAGCTCAGTGACCATATGGGCAGAAAACCAATGCAGCTACCAAGCGAGTGAGTGTGAGGGCTGGTTCCAGCAGGATTCCTGGCCATTGGGTGATGCCTGTCACCCTCTATTAATGCAAATTTTATTGGCCTTTGTTAGGGGTGGGACAGAATATCGATATGGCGATATATCGTCATCCTTCTCTGTGCGATACGAGAATCGTATCGCTGCGCCAAATATCGATATTTTAATTAAAAAAAAAATAAAGCACTATATATAGATTTCTTTGCTCAAAGCGTCCTACTTCAAGGCGGCGCTCGACACATGAATGAGGAAAAACGTGAACTTAAGTTAACTAGCCTAAGAAAAAGAGGTTATTAACAGGATGGCGGACAGCAGTGTGAGTAAAATAGATGCCCCAGCCACGTTTAAGTTCACAGTCTTGACGCACTTTTATACCATTGATGTGACAGTCGTAGACATCTTTGACGTTCTTCACCGAGCGCTTAGATATACACGGGAGCATTTGAAAGCATATATTAGGGATCCTCTGATAGACGCCTGCTTTCGAACGCTCCCGTGTATATCTAAGCGCTTGAAGAGCGTCAAAGGGTGATGTTTGCACCTGGTGACTTCATGCATTTTCTCTGATCGGATAGCTATCCGATCGTGAAAAGACCAGGTCTAAATGCCTAAATACGCATTTGAGACGGATTTAAATCCGATCGCTCAAACCACTTCAGGAGATGGTCTGGGACGCATTCCAGTCAAAACTGTCTATGCTCAGTCTAAATGCATCTGGTTGTTGAAACTACATATGTAAATTTTACTTCTCCCAAAAATACTAAAACTGAAACATGTGAGAGTCAGATATGACAACGCTACTGCATCACACATCGCCGCAGATCTCTTCAGCAAGCTGACGCGCAAACGGCCGCATATGAAAGTGAAAGTAAGTCGCAGACGCATAACACACAATTATCTTCATTAAAAGTAATGAGACCTTATACCAGTGCTGTTGCCGCTCTCTCCTATTGCAGTCTTTGATTTTGAAATTAACTGATGGTCAATAAAATGCACCTCATATTTCTTGCTTTCGGTGACGTGAACTCTATTAAATGTACATATAAGATCGGATTTATCCGTTAACCTGCACTTAACCTTTTCACGTGCATTTTGTTTTCATATTAAGACCAATATCGCGATGTATCATTATAGGATTGTCTAGCGATATATCGATTATCGCAGAATCGCTGACTCGCGATATTATCCTTATCGTGAGCCATTTATCGTGATCGTATCGTATCGTGAGGTACCCTCCGATTCCCACCCCTAGCCTTTGTAGCTTTAGGAACAGCAAACAGCTGCATGCAAATCCAACACACTCCCCCTCGACCAGCCTCCATTGTGTCCCAGACTCCAGTCTCCACAGGGGATTTCTCAGAGAGAAAAATGGGTGGAGAGGAAAAAAGGATGGTGTCATCTTTAGAAAAGTTTGAGAGGTCCCACAGTAGACCCAGCAGGGACTTCTTGAGCCTGCTTGTCTTATTTGTAATTTTGTTCCCTTTTACTGGCCACCAAGTGTCTTCAGAAGAAAAGGAAAATGTGCAAACTGTTCTTAAGTGCCCATAATCCAATATACAGGGCGTACTGTATTGTACTGTATTTTCTGAAAGAATTCAGATGGATGGGAGGGAGGGTTTTCTTTTTAGGGTTTGTTTCTTCTAAGCATCTTGGCCACTAAATTTTGCTGTTGTTCAAGGAATCCTTGCCTTTAGAAAAAGTACTCGTGCCAAAATACACCAGAAGGCAAATACAAGCTATAGTCAACTAAACACTACACACAGTGACTTTGTGGCATCATAAAAACACTGATCTGCTTATTTCAGCATCCAAAAACTCCCAACACGGTGACTCACATCGGTGGCATGATTTGGGTCGAGACTATCTGTGCTGGAGGTCAGGGTTATTATAGTTAACTCAAACTATTAAAAACATTTCTGTTCAATTTAAATATAAATATTTAGTTGAAAAACAAACTAAATGTTGCCTTGAAAATAGAACTAAAATTAAAACTAAAAATGAAATAAAAATTAAACAAATAATGTTTTCTTTTAAAAAAAAAAAAGTCAAAAAGCACATAAAATGACTAAAAATTGAACTAAAATGAACTAAAAATATAAAAATAAAACTAATTTGAAATATTAATAAAACCATCATAAAGAAAATTAAAATAGGAATGTTGGAGGTAGGGCTGCCCTCGTCGGCTAGTAGTCGTTCATTTAAGCGATTAGTCAACTAATCGCGCGTATATTAAGCCATAAATCATAATAATGAGCCTTTAATAGCCTATATATAGCCTAATACTAATCAACACTCAAGCGCAGCACATAAAGCTTGCCACAGAACAACAGCAAAAGAAATGATTATGTATGTCATGAAAAAAAACAGAACGAGACTGTCTAAACATTTTAATAAATTATTGATATTGATTATCAATATTGATGTTTTCTGTCTTTTCGGCAGCAGTAATTAAGTCGACGATGCTGACTCGCCATAGTAGTGGACCCACCTACATGCACATTTCATACGGATTACATAATCTGAGGTAGGGCTGCACGATTAATCGCATGCTATTCTCACGCGCATTTCGTCAGTAAAGCCGGTTCCCTGATTACCGCTAAATCGCCATCACCTGTTTTTAAACGCAGCGCCTTTTAATAGACGGAGCCGTAGTTCACGGACAAGCCACGCAATATCGCGTTCATTATCGCAGGCGATTCATCTGCGATATGAACGCGATATTGCGTGGCTTTTCAGTGACCTACGGCTCCGTCTATTAAATGCCGCTTCATTTGAAAGCAGGTGATGGCGATTTAGCGGTAATCAGGGAACCGGCTTTACTGACGAAATGCGCGTGAGAATAGCATGCGATTAATCGTGCAGCCCTAATCTGAGGATATTTATTTTCCATTTGAATAAAAAGTAGACATTTCAAGCTTTCTATAGATATATTTCTAATTTCTGTGAGGCAAGTATACGCCAAGTTTCGGTTCATTTTTTTGACGTGCTCAAGTTCACAGACCAAGATGGCAGAATGCACATCCTGATTGTTTTCGTTATTTTACAAAAGCACAACGTTTTGTTGTTATTTTGAGTTTACAGAAATAAAAGTGGACCCTTTACAGTTTGCAGTACTCTTATCTGTATGACCAAAATGACAGTATTTTAAGTTAAATGCAAGTGATTGCATCGGCACCTGTATGTCATGCAGTAAGCACGCTTTCCACACAAACACTTGAATATGCGCCTAATAATAGCGCACATTTATCTAGGTTAACATTAGAGCGAGCGGACTTGTAAAGTTGCTAATACTTAAATGTTTCAAGTGATAAGCCACATTTGAGGTCGATGAATAAAAGGCGAATGTTTGGAATTTCCTTCTATTAATGATTTGTCCGTCACAGCCTGATTTTGATACTTCCTGTGGATTTTTTTTTTCTGCGACTAACCAACTAATAAAATTTTGGTCGACCAAGTCTCTTCTAGTCGACTAGCAGGTTAGTCAACTATTAGGGAGCAGCCCTAGTTAGAGGTTGACCAGCCGCATATGGGGGAGTGTTTGATACTTTTTTTAAATGTATTATTCATTATTTTTGCAATTTCACCAACTCTTTTGCAAAATATTTATTAGAGGAGGGGGGTTTAACGTGCCATCCACACAGATAGGACAGAGGTTCATGTGCTCGTTGTCTCCTAATTAGGACACGAATATTAAGTCGGCTCTTTAAAAACAAAAAACACTGCAATGTAGGAGAATGGTTAGTAAGCTATGCACAAACAGCAGGCAGCTCTGTATATTCGTGCAGTGAGTGCATGTCAAAAAATCTATTACCAATTTGAAGCTTGTGACAAACACGCACATCAACCCGATCATCATTATTTAGCGATCATGTAAACATTATGTTCTGATTCAATCGGAATGAAACACAAAATGGTGTCCTATGTAAATGTAGCTAATGAGTAATAACGTTTTTAAAAGTAAGTAAAAAGTATCATACTTCAGAATGTAGTTAACTAAAAGTTTTCCAAAATACTCTGAATAATACTTGAAATTTGCAGTTAAGTACAGTAACAAAGTAAAGATATGGTCCACCACTGGAAATGACAGTAATATGAACAATGTGTGCAAAAAAAATGTGCGCAGTAGTAGAGCTTCTAAAGGAACTTGAAGGGCAAAACTAAACCCTGACAGACAAAACAGGGTTCCAGACTGTAACTAATCCACAACAGACCTGTTACACACTCACTATAGGGATGAATAAACATTACAATGAGACTAGAGAAACTATTTGCTCTATTTTTTGAATTATGACCTTTTGACAACAAACTGGTCAAGCATCTTTTTTTAATCATAATACTAACAACTATTATGAAAAAGAGAATCTAATAAGATTTGATTGTGGGACTAGAGGAACTATTTTCATTGTCAGAAAAAATGTGGTCTTAAATTCAAGTAATTTAATATTTATTCAATGATGTTGATTGAAAAAGCAATTTCTTTGTATAACTGTTGCTTTACCATTACATGTACATGTTGTTTTTACTTTTGCCTAGTAGGTGTTTTGTCTGTATACACAGCTGTATTATAATTTTTAAATAACTGTTATCCCCAACCTATTGGGTCCCTGGATTCCATGCATAATGCAGTGCAGTGATTAGATGGAAAGCATTTCCTCTCATGAATGTGAAGAAACTCTCAAAATCAAAATGACAAATGTACTCGCCTACAAATAACCACTCTTTATAAATATACCTCATGTTTTGTGACATTGCTTCAACTTGGCTGGTTTAAAATTAGTTCGTTTTAGACTGAAAACTGATTTCAACTGAAGCTAAGCACTAAATAACCTGAAGCACTTCTTAGAGCAATTCTGTAATTTTTGCAATTGTCAAGTTTGTCATTTTAGAAGACACTGTCTCCTTAGTAATTTTTTTGTGTGGTCTGTCATATTGGAATATAAAAATATGGCAGGTCTTTTTTCTCCTCAGGACTGTCAGAGAATGACTGATTGTGTGTAATGATTCAGGCCTCAGAAATCAGGGAAGGATTTTGCTCAAGCTTACAGTGATATAATACATTGTGCAGGAAGGAGTGCTTGCAGGGTTTAAGGTCCAACCTTGGTTTGCTTGAACTCTTGATCTTTCTCTCCAGCAGATATGCGCACAAATAAAAACCACACCAACGCCAGCCTCAATCTCAAATGGAGGTTCATTCAGCCACAAAATCATTCGAAACAAATCTTTGCTTCCATGGACAAAGATTTACTGCTCGGAAACACTGACTGATGCAGATGTAGAAGTATCGATACCTTCAATGATGTTGTATTGAGTCAATCCTCTCATGAAAATATTACTACTAAGTGGTTTTAACTAGTGACATTATTACTTATTAAGCATTAAAATTAATGCTTCAAACAGACTTTATTTGGAGAGAAAGAGAAATGTCATTTGGAGTTATTTTGCTCTATATAAAGGCAATGCTAAATATTTTTGTAATGGGTTTGTGTGACAATTGTGAAGTTTATTTAAATTAAAAGCCCATTAGATTGCTCGTGTTCTAAAAAAAAAAAAAAGGTAATAAATGGTCAATGAAAACAGTCTAATAATTAGCAGTTTATACCTATTAAAATGTTAAAAATGATGGTTTTCACCTCAGAAATTGAAAAAAAAAAAAAATCTATTGATGAATACTTGGATATTCAATGTGTATTGAATTTTATGATTATAAATTTAATTGTTAGGTGTAATTAATCACAAGTAATCCTGATTAATGCATTGCTCAAATCTATATTAATAGACCGACTGACCTTGCATCACAGGCAATCACAGGTAAAGCGGGTTTTCCCAGCAGAGAGCTGAATCATAATGAAGCATATAGTCATAATCCTCAAAGGATTACAGAAGTAATCTATAATAAGGCTCTTCATAACACAGAGGTAGAATTTACAATTACTGGACATGTTCCAGGAAATGAGAAGGCTTTAAAACTAATTGTTCAGGCTTACTGTAGTTAGACTGAGTCAGTTCGATAAGTACCCCAAATTATGCACAAACTTTTAAAATGATCCCTAATCATTCAAAATGATATGAAACACTGTCTGACACTGTAGCAAGTGTACTTAAAAGTGACTATTTTAGCCCTTACTGGCAGTAACCTTGTTTCTTTTCACTCAAAACACAATCCATTCACTAGTAGGCTACTCTTTCCTTTCTAATGACAACTGACTTAAATACACATTTTCCCACCATCACTAACTGGAACAAACCATTATTAAATAAAATGAATTCATTCCCTTTCTACAGTATTATATTGAATAAAGGCATAATGGGGATGCATATAATTAACTAGTAAACTGTTAAGTGACCATTATTTCACCAATTTTATTTGATTATTAACAAGTTAAACCTTCGTAAAAATGTAACGAGTCTTTGGTTGCTAATATTTCTTTACTTAAAAAATAAAAAAAAGAACACTAAATGAGTCATTTTTGGCAATACTATATTCTTGTAATACCGGAGGCTCCAGTTCTAGGAGCCTAGTTTTTTGTGACAGTGCCACCTAGACAATTCCACTCAGACAGAGGAGACCTGAATTAAACCTAAAACAAACAGATGAGAAAAACAGACCCAGAAATTACCTTTTTATTATCTTTCCACCTTATTTTTAACATTAGAGCGAGTGCAGCCATTTGAAACGTGAATGTGTAAGGCTTTCAGTCAGGCATCTCCAGTTATTCTAGCTGTGCAAACAGTTAATTATGGTGTTTGACACTGCAAACTAGTACAGTATCTCTATTTTAATTTGCGTAATATAATTTACTCACAAACAGTTTTACTGTTTACTGCCCATTAAGTCTGTCACAGATTTGTCGTGTCGCGTCGCATCCAGTGTGGAAAACATCACTGATTATAATGGGTTCTATTGTCTTTTGTCACGCTGCTCACGTCTGGTGTAGATTCGGTGTCACTTCCATGTTGAAAAATAAGACCTTTCTTTCCAGGAAACTGGATTTGAAAATCATACATTAGGTTAAATATTTCAAGAGGGATACCAACGGTTATGTTTAGGGTTAGGAGTTGGTTGGGACAACATATCAATTAAATTTAAATAATTAAACAACTAAATCATTCCTGAAAATTAATTAAATTCAGAATTGAGTGATATTATAAACTGTTACATACAAATAATAATAATAATAATAATAATAATAATAATAATAATAATAAATGAGGGTCCTAGAACTGCTGTCCTGAAAATGCAGGAATACCCTACTCATTTTTGGAGCTTAGTTACATAGATTTTTATTTTTTTGTACTGAGGATCTTTTAAGCCATGACACTTGTAGGCTGCTTTAATGGTACTAAGACCTCTTCTATGTCAAAACATCAAGGCAAATTTGATTTCTCATGTTATGACCCATTTAAGGATATTCTTTACTGTTGCAAAAACACAGATCTTTAATTGCACCATTTTGTCTACCCAAGTACTCAACAGATAAATCAAGCAAGCACTCAGCTGGGGGTTAATGGTGTGAAAATGTTGTAAAAGTTAGCCGTTTTTTTTTTTTTAAGCTTTTTGTTTTTTCATAAGTCATTCAGATCAAAACAAACTCACGCAGAAACATGCGCCTCGTTGCTAGGAGATGATGCAGACAGACAAAAACAAACAAAAACTCCCAATTCCAGATCCAAATCTTGCAATTCTCAAAGTTATAAAAGATAAACTAAAATCAAAACATAATAAATTGTGTTGGCTGATCTTAGTGGTGCATTTTAAGGAAGAAGAAAAAAAAAAAGAAAAAAAGAAAAAAATCAACTTCATGAAGGAAAAAAATCATCCAATTGCCAAGAGAAGTAGTAGTTAGTAATCAGTGAAGCCTTCAATAGAAGCCCTGTGAAAAGCCAGACATTTGTAGAGAATCAATGCACTATTTACTATGACAAAATCCAGATCATAAAAGCAAAGACATGTTTTGAGGAGCATTCTTTCTGGCCAGCTTTTGTGGCTCAAGATACAGCTTTTCTTGTTCATGGAAGACTGGTGTAAGATTGATAACTCATATCTTCTGTGTGCTTGTGGACACTTTCCCCATGGCAAAGCAGAGCTAATTCATGAAAGCCATGTCTCATACACCCGACAGACATGAGCTACCAAAAGCTAAAACTCAACAAAAGACAAGCCCAGTATGAAAGCGTTTCACAGATGGGTGTTTATATAGTTGAGGAACGAACAGCCCTCAACCAAATCAGACTCATCCAAAACAGACCAAAACAATGGACTATGAGAATGAGAAGTTTCAGACCATTGGACAATATGCCAAACAGTGCAGTTAACTCTGTTTTTATTACATACAGACTCTCTCTGACTCAAGTTTGTCCAATCTACAAATCCAGTCAATTTTCAGCTACAAACACTAGATTTTGCAGCTTTTCATTATTGGCTTTGCCAATTTTATTCATGGTACTGTATGGTAGAGATAAGTCAGGAAATGATGGAGAGAAAGAGGATCAACTAGGCGAAATGTAACAAGCCAAAATCAGAAAAATAATTAATGTCACCTCAAAATCAAAAGAAAAACAAGACATTGTTTTGCACAAAAATGAAGTCTATTTTAGGAACATTATGACTTTGACAACTATGCAATGAGTATCATCCTGTCTGGTCTTTTTTTTTTTTCTTCTGTAAAGCAAATACAAACCTGATGCATTAATACAACCATACTTTACAACCATACCCCCCCCCCCCATACACCAACACGGTGCGCTTGAAAAGTGTTCCAAAGTCACTGACGTCTTTAAAAAAAAAAGTCACATTATGATTAAAGGGTTGGTTTACCCCAAAATGAAAATTCTGGAAGAGGAAGCTCAAATTGTGTAGCATGTGTAGCAGGTTTGGTTGAGTTTCTGCTTATGTTAGCTGATCAATGTTTACATGCGAGTAAAAGCCTAAATTAAATCTTTTCATCATAAAAATCGATCGATACTCTTCAGAAAATTTAGACTAAACCGCTCGATTCATATGGATTAGTTTTCCAATCTCTTTATAAAGTTTTTGAATTGTCAAAATGGAAGTTACAAAAGCAGTCAATGGAGAATCAAAAAGATCTTCATTTGTGTTCCGAAGATGATCGAAAGTCTTACGGGTGTGGAACGACATGAGGGGGACTAATTAATGACAGAATTTTCATTTTTGGGTGAACTAACCCTTTAAGTGTCTACACTCACAACCTTAAACCATTGCACAAAAGAGATGCTCTTACCTTCTGAAGATTGTAAACAAATCACAGTAAACAGAAGTCCATGCACGAGGGGACATTTCCACAGTGACATAGCCATTTTGGTTATTCAAGTCCGTCTCCAGATGCTGGACAATAGTTCAGATTGTGAAGAAGATCTATACAGTATGCAGGTCACGTGGACATCAGCAATCTGTTGTTCTCCTCCTTTCACCATTCATTCTCCATCTAAAAGCACATGAAAGAAAGAAACATTAGTTTTGGTAATGGGGAATCACCAAAAAATAAATCATATCACTGTCAACATCAAGCCATGACGCTATGCTGAAGACTACATCACAAACGTTAAGCTCTGATTTCCTTTGAAACAGTAAAACCTTACCTGACATCTGATATAGATTTGCACAGGACCATTTACAATGGAATGACATATACCTCATCCTAAAGATGCACTGATAGTAAAATTCTTGATGACACCGACACCCTGATAACTATTTGAATGTTATTGCTAATATATCTGGCCCATATTAAAACTATATACCTTACATTAACATCAATATATTAGCAGTTTTATTAAAGAGCAAATACTTTTACTTTTACCCTTTTACAAAGTCTTGTAAAGCCTTGTATTTTGTTTTTGGGCTCTACTAATATGGGTTTTCATGCTTGAATGTTCACAAATCAAATAATTTTTCCCATATTTGATATTTTTGCAGCTCCTCTCTTCCCAGTCTGTCAGTAATAGGGCTGACCGATATATCGCATGCGATTTTCACATGCATTTCGTCAGTAAAGCCGGTTCCCTGATTACCGCTAAATCGCCATCAACCTGCTTTCAAATGGAGCGGCATTTAATAGACAGAACCGTAGATCACTGACAAGCTACGCAACATCGCGTTCATATCGCAGATGAATCGCCTTCGATAAACTCCGTTGCTTAGTAACGACGGCGCAGGAGAAGGCTGCAAAATGCCTAACGTTTCTCTCCTCAATTTGATTTTTTTTGTTTGTTTGCTTGTTTTTGAGCCGTTGGTTTTGTTTCCAAAGCTTCAGTACATAACGGCACTTGCAAACGTAGAACGCTGAAGGCGAGCAGAAATGAGATATACAGCTCTCTGCTTGCAGCACATCAGTTACGCTCATCGGGAAAGTGAGTGAAATGCGCACACAAACACATTTTTTATGAAATAATACGGCCATTAATAGCGGTTCACTTCCGTGGTTTGGTACGTTTGCATTCATATCAGCAGGGCACCGTGCCGGAGTTCGCTTGAACCGTACCCCAGTCCACCCTTTTTAAGCAGACTCGGGTATCGGGTTTGTGGGTGCGCACCCGAGTTCAGAAGACAGTGTTCACATCAACCAAACGTACCGAACTCTGATGTCAATCGAACCCGGGTGCGCACCAAAAGTGCTAATGTGAAAGCACCCTTGGACTACATTTGCAACTAAAACAGGATACAAATTTGCATCACATACCTAGTCTACATTTAAATTTCATGGGTTTATAAAGATTACAGACCAATTTCTCATATTCCCTCCACTAACCCTGCATGAGGTAGATAATTACTATGGCAACAAGTTCAGTTGATAAACTATTAAAATCACCTCTCTTTTGTATGCATTTGCTTTTTCCAGCAAATCTCACGGTCTCAAAACACATTCAGGGTCTTTTCCTGCATTGGCAAAAGGTAATATCTGAGACCTTGGGGAGCCCAAGATTCTTATAAGACACAATGTCAAACGTAGAAGACAGATGACATGTCACGCTCACTTTGTTCACGAATTCATTCCCACTGATATGCGCCTGTGCACACACACAAACACCCACCCACAAACTAAACAATACTTTCATCTTTCTCAGAAAATTTCCATAATGCACAGGCTCAGCATTTATATTGCAGGTAGGGAATCCTGTGGAATGTTGCACTTTGAAGTGTGCTTCATCAAAGCCTTCCCCGCCATCAAGTGCAATGATTTTATAATGAACCTAAATATAAAACATTTGCATCTACGAACATTGGTGAAAAGAGAAATAAAGAGTTGGAACAAAACGTTCCATACAGCAGACAAAATATAATTTATGTCTCATCACGAATCCGGCTATACGAAATCCTTTGAAGATGCACTGAAGATCAGACATTTTAACATGGCAAAAAATGTTTTTGTGTGTGGTATTAAAAATCAAACACTCAAACACAATGCAGTCCGAGCACATTTATTGTTAAAGCTGTCCTAGAACCCTTTTTCACAAGGTGTAATATAAGTCTAAAGTGTCCCCTGAATGTGTCTGAAGTTTCAGCTCAAAATACCCCATAGATTTTTTTATCATTCAATTTTTTTAACTGCCTATTTTGGGGCATAATTAAAAATGCACCGATTCAGCGCGTGTCCCCTTTAAATGCTCACACTTCCCGCCCCCAAGCTCACAACTCTATAATACATTGCATAAACAAAGTTCACACAGCTAATATAACCCTCAAAATGGATCTTTACAAAGTGTTCGTCATGCAGCATATCAGATCATGTAAGTATAGATTTATATATATTTATATATATATTTATTTGGATGTTTACATTTGATTCTGAATGAGTTTGATAGTAGCCTATGCTGCAGCTAATGGGGCTAAAGCTAACATTACACACTGTTGGAGAGATTTATAAAGAATGAAGTTGTGTTTATGAATTATACAGACTGCAAGCATTTAAAAATGAAAATAACATGGCTCTGTGAATACAGTAAGAAACAATGGTAACTTTAACCACATTTAACAGTACATTAGCAACATGCTAACGAAACATTTAGAAAGACAATTTATAAATATCACTAAAAAATATCATGATATCATGGATCATGTCAGTTATTATTGCTCCATCTGCCATTTTTCGCTATTGCCCTTGCTTGCTTACCTGCATAAAGTCTGTTGATTCGGCTGTGCACAGCTCCAGACGTTAATACTGGCTTGTCTAATGCCTTGAACATGGGCTGGTATATGCAAAAGTTGGGGGCGTACATATTAATGATCCCGACTGTTGCGTCTCAGTCCGTTTTATGTTGAGATTTGCCTGTTTTTCAGAGGTCTTTTGCACAAATCAAATTTACATAACGGAAGGAGGAAACAATGGTGTTTGACACTCACTGTATGTCATTTCCATGTACAGAACTCTAATTATTTATCTATGCCAAGGTAAACTGAATTTTCAATTCTAGGGCACCTTTAAATAATTGGCAGGGGCACACTGAATAACAACACAGCAAACTTTGAAACACCTAGAACGTAGGGCTGTTAATAATAAATTTATTTTCTATTTCAGCTTCCACTAATTATGAAAACAACAATCAATGTAAAACAATTATTGTGCTGCATTCCATCTACTACACCTTCCAACTGTGAGCTTTTGTTCCATGTTAAATGTTAATTGTTTGAGGACAGTTTACTTACACTAGTTAACCTAGTATTTGTTTTTGCTGAAGTATCAAAGCTGTTCTTGATAATTGTGAAATTTTATTGATGTCTAAAATTACTTGTGAAATAGGAGTTTGATCATATCGCCCACCACTAATAGTGTTAAAATCATCAGAATTTCAATAACAGCCAAAATCGGATTATGATTTCTGACATAGAAGAGCCCTACCAGGGGGTTAAGGCTGAATATTTGTACATGTCGTTAATACACTAAATTAGGCTAATCAATGCTTAATCATATAAAGTTAATCAGCTTTATCTCTGACTACACATTCAGGTAGGCAAATCATTCATTGCATTGCATTATGGGATTGGGATTCCAAATATCCCAAAGAAAGAGCGAATCTACAAGTTCTTGAATAACCTGCAACCACAACCATAACCCGCTGAAAACCCACACCCTGTAGAGACTGCAGAGATGCTGATCCCAGCAGACAAGAGGCGTGGAGTGAAGGTTTGCACTGTCTGCTCAACATGCTTTACTTCCCGTCATCATTGTGTGCAAACCCTCACGCCGCTGAGAAACATGCTCGCTTTATGTCTGGAGGCTTAACCGCAGGAGCCAACTGTTATCATCCCCATAAACACCACTTTGTTTGGCAGATTTTGGACTGGATTTGTTCTGACTTGAAATAAAAGGATTAAGTGATTAGCATTAGACAGATTTGCGCCATTCCTGACTGAGCCGTTGAGGATTTTTCTGTGCATGAAGGAGAGATCTGCAATTCACTTCGGCACATGAAATGAGACAAACCAACAATAGCAGTTTGATTCAATGTCACGAATCATATTTTGCCCCGTATTCAACTATGCTGGAAATTTCGGATAAAATGAACCATTTGAGAACTTCATAAAGACATCAACCCTTGATAATGCAACATTTCTTGGAACTGAACTGGAGTTCAGTCTGATTGGCCATTAGATTCATTGTCCATTTTAAATTGATTGATTTTATATTTTTGTGCTTTGAATAGTTTATCTGGATATGCCAAATGAAGGTCATTGGACCGAAACGTTGTGATAAAAAATTTGATACTTTTTGTATGCTCTGATTGTGTGTGGGACTTCCTTTTGATTTTTGACCACTTTAAATTAATTTTTTTTTATTAAAGAAATACTCTCAAAATGAAAAGGTAGGGAAGAGATGGCAGCCAGGAGGACTTCAAATATGGCTCTGTTTGTGAATGTGACATTCATCCCAGAGCTTCCTGTCTCAGGCTGGAAAGGCGAACACAGAAAGAATGCCCAAGAGTCCCGGTTTCTAAGACAGGGTGGAACTGAATGAACGGGGAAGAAAAGAATGAAAAAGAAAGAGAAAAGGGTGGGCGGGTCAACCAGGAAGATTGACAACTAGTGAGTGTCGCTTGACCTCTCAGGGTTCACCTCCAAGTATTCTTGACAGGCTTAAAGGAGGAGAACATAAAAGAGCTGGAATGTTAATTTATTTTCAATTGCCAGGCCCAAGATGGGAGAAAATAAAGAATGCATACATACATGCATAGCAAGTGAAGCAGGCACAAATGAGACGTAAAGCTGCATTCAAAATTAAGCTCAAACGCAGCTAAATAAAAAGACCAGACCAGATTTATTTTTCATTTTTGGAGAATACTTACTCTTTCAAACATGGACTGTACAATTTTCATAAACTAATCCATCTGTCATAACAGGGCTCAACAGTGCAAGCGCTTCACTCACATCTAAAAATATAAGATGTGTGTAACTATAAAATGTAAATATAAAATGTATTTAATATATGTATTTAACATGGTTTCTTAAGTCTAAAAAATTTAAAGTCATAAAAAAGGTATAGCAAATTTTGGGATGAAAAATAGCAATACAAACTAATGTGATTATTAAACTTCAAAAGGCTATGATTTCATTAAATAAGCGCTGCACATTTCAGGGTAAAAACGTGGCAATGTTGTGCGTTCTACAGGGCCGTGGATTCAAAGCACTTCGTAATCAATGAATACCATGCATTTATGACACTAGATTGCTTATGAATTACGGTTGATGAATTATGATGATGTTTACTTCATGTTTATTTTGTAATATGTTGTAGATGGTTGTATTTAACATTCAATTTAATGTAAACTCTTGTATCTCATCTGTGCTGTGCTGCCCTGTCATAGGAAAGAAGGAACATTAACACATTATTCAATATATAAATTTCTACTAGTGCTGGCACAATAACATGTTTATTACAGTATGTGTGTGTATAAATATATAATTACATAATACAGTCTGAAGCAGAAATATTGAAAAACCTAGTGTACTTCTGCTTGTAAATGTCTTCCCGTTTCCCTTTATTAACAAAAATTCACCCACATTTGGTCATTGCACCCCTTAAGTTTTTGTTTTTAAAGCACTCTTAAATTTAAACTTAGGAGCACATATGCTCCTTTGGAAAAACGTAAACGTTAAGCCATGTATAATAATGACTCACATCGAGAGAACAGACTATTTAAGATGTAAAAATGTGAGAAACATTTTTGTCAATCGTGCATTTCTAAAATTAGCACTTAACGAATCCAAAATATTAATGTGATTGTGATTTTGTGATTTTTGTCACTGATTATGATCAATGGATGTAGATAACCAACGATTAACCCACCTTAATTTATTCGACTAATGCCATTGGTTAATTTACACAAACATTTTGCTTAATTTTTTTTGACAGGCTTTTCCAATTACCGTCATGTTAAATTCACAAACTACAATCATTAAAAAAATAAATAAATAAATAAAAAATGGTTATCTGGAGTGTATGATGTTTCACAACAGGTGCTCTGTTTAATTATTCTCAGAGTTATGCTATATTATTATCATATACTGATAACTAAACTAATCATGCTACATGTTTACTTTGAGTGTTAAGTGTTTAATTTATGGCTCCTTTAGAGCAGCACACTTAATTTCCAACTCTGCTCTAACACACCTGTCTGTCAAGCAAAACCTTGATTAACTGGTTTGATTGGGAATGAAGGAGTACTGGGTGCAGGGTTGACTACCTCTACAAACATTTGGTTTTAAACTATTTGTTTTGTTAGAACATTAAGCATCACATTAGTTCTAACATTCCACATTAGTCAACCCTGATCTGACGTGTAACAATCCGGTTTAGACACTTGTTGCAGTGGCCCTTTAAATTCAATCACATTCATTCATCACTCTTACATAAACAAACTGACACCTCCACACACATCTCCACTTTAGCTGATGGATGTCACTGATTTTTGGCTATGGCACTGTAATCTTTTCAACTGTATTAAGCCATGTTATTTACATTTTTGCACAACTATCGAATCTGTATACTATTGTTCTGTTCAGGGGAGTATAAAAATATTTCTGCTCTCATCCAGGCATGGCTGGATGTTAACTGATAAAGCTGAAATTATATATAAACATTAGTTAAAAAAGAAATATTACAAATGTTGCCTTGGCAAGAATGTGAAATAAGTTTAAGTAGAAGCACTAAAATTCACCACCTTGGAAATTGTAAGGCTCTATCTGCATTCTGAGCAGTTTTGAGATATTGAGCTTCCAAGTTTTTGCGTTCCATAGCAAAAAATTATATGGGGGAAAAAATGATCCTAGTTTCTTTCATACATAAAAATGACAGTGACTCTAAATGTATTCTAAATGTACAATATCAAAATCTTGTCAAATTTGTAAATGGGGATTTTTGGAACAGGTCAAATGCAGATAGAACCTTCTAGTTCTAAACAATCATTTTCCGCTGGGAATTATTAGGTTCTGTCTTGCAAAACATTAATTGTACGGTTTACTTATTTGTTTTTAAACATAAAATTAGTGTTGTAACAATGTGTCATGTATGAGAAAATGTATGAGTTAAATGTAATGCTTTCTATGACATTTTTTTCATATTTTTAGAACAAATAATTATTTTCTTGTTCAACTTAAGCATAAAAGGCAGTGATAAATATTTTGTCCAGTGCAGATGTTCATTTTAGGTAGAAATATGGTGGGTAATTAAACACATTATTGCAGGAAACAGTTTAAATTTCTTTTGGTTTAGAGTTAGACAAAGCAGCTGCTGTAATAATAATATTCCACAGAAAGTGGGACAGGTAAAATGGCTTTTTCTCTAGAGATCAGTATGGATTGGAAAGTTTTAAGTTTAAAATATTTTTAAGTTTTAGCTTAGTAGTTTTAAAAGCTAGAACTGTAGGTGTAGGTGTAGGTGTAGGTAGAATGGAAGCTGAAATGAGTCTATAAGGGCTTCTGGGTGTTTAAATTTGAATTTTAAGTTGTTTGAACAGTTTGAACAGTCTTGGCTCATTGGTCTTCTTGTGTACAAAGTGCTGATTGGCTCACAGATAGAACCTTATAGAATCAAATTAGAGTTTGACTTTGTAGCTAGAACCTTTTTTTCTAAATAAAAAGTCCAAAAATATACACAACTAAACAATAAACATCACATAATGTAAATGCGTTGTCACAGAATAAGAATATGTGAATAATAATGTCAAATTTTTATATATTTTTATTTTTATAACTCCAAGGTGACGAAATTATTAACTGGAAATAAATAACTATAACTTAAAAAAAAAAAAAAAAAAAAAAAAAAAACTATTAAAAAAAAAAAAAAATGGCAAAAGCACATAATGAAATGACAAAATTAGGGCTGCAACAGCTATTGGACAAAATCAATAATAATCGATAATGAGAATCGTTGTCGATGATTTTCATTATCGATTATTATTGATTTTGTCTAAGTTGGGTCTGCTAGTCGTGTCAAATTACAGCACTGAATAACACATTTATATGGGCAAAAGTGCATCTAAAAATAGTGGAGGAAATGGAGTGCGCTGCTGCAGGAAAGGTATGTGATCCAAGCTGCCCAAAACATGATAATTCTTTATTTTAAGCTTGGTTGCTTGTAGGTCTCCCTAGGTAGAAATCGCGTTCCGGGGGAGGAGAAATGGGAATGCAGCGGCAGCGAGATGTGACGGCAAAGGGCGCTTTCACTTTTCACTTTCGCGATCAAAGGGGCAGGGGGGGGCCCTGCTACTGCAGAACATTTATCTTGCCTGTTGGTTAACAGAGTTTGTTTGTTATTCTTTATCATCTTTATTACTATCTTAATTTTTAATACAGAGAATTTAATATACATTTTTAATATATTCACTATATACAGTGCTTAATTTTTTTAGACCTCTTCCACCTAATGTAAGGTTTGTGCCACAGCTGCCCTAAACTATCAGGAGGTTATTTGTCATTACCAAAATCATTTTTCATGTTTCTGTAATGATTAATCCACCAGTATGTGTAAGCTCTTTAGTCACAGCAGTGTTTTCTAATGCTAAAATATAATTATTGTTATCCATGAATTTTCACTTTTACTGTTTTACAAGACAAGACAAGAAAAAAAGTAAAGCACTTTATAGTTGTGATTTTTTTTTCAGATGCCCAATTACAGTCAATAACAACAGAGACTGTCAAGTATTTTTTGGGATATTATGTGTGAATAATGACTATTTAGCTGTTTCAGTTTGTTATTTGACTAATAAATGGCAATAATATTTTTAAACAAATTTTTGATTTCTAAAATATTTGTGATCTCTTTTTATTATGACATGTAGCACTGTATGTTTTCATAACATTCAACTTGGCCATATTTGTTTGAAGTACACTTGGGCAGGATGTGCAATAGCGTTTTTTTATTTTAAAAAATGAAATTAGGATTTTGATCCGATTAATCGGTTAATCGGAAAAAAATATATAATAATCAGCCAACTAATCAATTATCAAAATAATCACATCGCTGCCAATGATGCTCAGCCACAAAGATGCTGAGGTTGTCGGGCACGGCCCTAGTTCCTGAAGAAAATTCAGTCTTCTATTGATAAATTCTGGCATTGCGTTCACATGCATTTATTAAAAAAATACTTTTGTCAAAAATGCCATGGGAATCTATGTGGACGTTTTGTCTAAAAATGTTTATCATTAAGCTTAAATACCAAATCATGGTATGGAATGAAGATGTGAAAAACTTTCAACATCTAAGAATGAATAAGCATTAAATCATGACATTTCACATGAATAATGAAGACACCAGTCTTTCAACTGTACCTTTTATCAATGTTCTGTTCATTAATGCAAGGAAAATCATAATAAATCTGCAGTCGCTTCAGCTTCATTGGCTTTGTATCCATGTATTTTGTATAGAAAGAATGAAAGTAACTTTTTTGATAATACAACAAAAGAAAAGAAATTGCTGGATCCATTTTCTGCCCCAATCCTCCACTCCAGCCTTTTCCCTCTTCTGTCCCCCAGAACATAATTCCTGCTGGTGTCTGTGTACCATCCCTTAGTAACCGCATAGAGAACAAGGCAACACAATGATACAAAAAAATGCCAGGTCCCACTCTAAAACAAATCGTTTTAGATGATTCACAATAATTAGTAGCATTATCTAAAAAACGATTTAGTTCTTAGCATAGTCTGTGACAGGTCAGGAAAAGATCACGATGACAAGATGGAAAGAGGGTTTGTTCTTGGAAAACAGGCCAAAAAAGGAAGCAATAAGGACAATTCAGACTAATTGAATCTAGAGATCCATATATTTAGTGTAGTAGTCCATTCTTTTAGTGTTTAAAACCACACCTTCTAACTAGAGGAATGCCTATGTGACCAAGACTTGTTCATTTTACTAAATAATTCAAATAACTTAATGAAAACTGAAGAGTTGCAAAGTGAAATCAACCCAAGCACCTGCACTCAGAAAAAAATCAAGCCTTTTTTTTCAAGATTTACACATTTCGATTAATAGTAAAATTCCATCAAATTGAATTTGCATACTATGAATTAAGAATTTTAAATGAGTAAAACAAAACTAGAGCTTAATAAAACATTTTGTATAAATCTTAATGGAACAAGGAAATGGACCATTTATTTTATGTGATTCGCATTCATAAATTCAAAAGAATGAAAATATGTTTAAATTTAAGTTTAGGATTTATACAAAATGTTTTAAGCTCTTTATTTAAAATTCTTAATTCATTATATGTAAGGATTATTCAATTCAATTTGATGGAATTTTACTATTACTTTTTTTTTTTAGTGTGCCTGTTTCACAACTGTTTGCTGATTCAAGTTTTTTTAGCTTGAGCAATGTAAGCTGAGGAGAAAAAAAAAAAAAAAAAAACACCTTACAGTGAACAGCTACATAAAATCAAACCTCAAAATTTGATGATGATAAATAGGTGGCAGTGATAAAGTGCATAGCCTACATTTTCAAGAAAATGTACCATACTTGCAACAATGACAACAAAAAGCCTTCCTGAGAGATGTTTGAAGCAGTCTTACATGTTGGAACAATAGAGTAAAAAAAACATAAATGTGTTAAAAAAAAATCCAAATCCAATAAAAATCCAATAAAATTCCAAGTATGTTAAAGGTTCCAACCACAAGCAAACTCAAGCGTTAAACATCTGTAAATGTAGTGCAACAATATTCGATACACCATTTTTATGACTTGCACCATTAGCAAATAGCTTTGAGCATTTTTAAGAGCTCATGATTTCCATAATTAAAACCCTGAGCAATCAGCAATCATGCTACTGCTCGCCTGGCTGATCAACACAGACTCGCTTTAGCAACGCATCTATAGTAAGACAGTCATGCCTCTTTTTCCACAAGCCTGTTTAAAATGGAACAATTCAGAGCCAATCAAGAGGGAGGGAACGAATTAAACACCACAGCTATGTGGCTTTCTGCATCTGTCAAGAAAATATTTGATTTAAAAAAAGAAATCAAGGCACAATAAAACACAGTTGGCTGTATTTTATCAGAGAAAAATAAATACAAGGCACAAATGCTGCAAAAAAATATATTTTTAGAGGGGCTTAAACTAACTCCACATATGCATTTTTTCTGTTTTTTTTTTTCTTTTTTCCCCAGACAGGTTCATCAAGAGAGTGTCATTAAATAATGCTCCATGCATTAACAAGTCAATTGATTCCACATGTGCTGCCTTCCTCTTCAAGAAAATGTGGCAAAAATGGCAAAGACAACCGACTCTAGTATCATCTTGACTGACACTAGGGCTGCCCCCTAATAGTGAACCAAATATTAGCCAACAAGAGGCTTAGTCGACCAAATTTTAATTAGTCAGCCACCAAAAAACTCCACTGGAATTGGCAAAGTCATGCAGTCTGTGACGGACAGATCATTTAAGGCAGGAACACACCAAGCCGATGCCGACGAACTAGTGGCGACGAAAGCAGACTGAGGGGTTGGCTCACATCGGCGGCGTCTGGGTCCAAAGTTGCCCTGACATACCAAACCAACGCTCGACAGCCGACGACCAAGTAGCACATCCGTTCTGCGCCACCTGCTGGTACGATGAAATGCCTTTCCGTACCAGCAGGTGGCAGTAGCTGAACAGCCAATCAGAATGATCAGATGGCCTGACGGACCGACGAGCTTCGACGCCGATTCAACATGTCGAATCGGCCGAAAAAAAAGCCAAACACACACACTGAGAAAACTTAGTCGGCCAACGAACAAAAACTGACCGACGGCCGACCGTCGGCTTGGTTTGTTCCTGCCTTAACACAGCTGGTCCATGTGGCAATTATGTCAAGAAGGAAATCCAAATGTTTGCATATCATTCAATGAGACTTATCATTTGAAACACATAAGTTGTAGCCTTTTTTAGGCACATATTCAAGTGTTCGTGCAGAGTGTGGAAGCTAAATTAGTACCGTGCTTATGGCATGGCATATTTAATTTAACATGCATTTCTCTCTATAGACCTTTTTCACAAGAATCGGAAATCACGTGATGCGGGGTAAAGTTAGTTCCGCTATGCGTCTACGGCTATTAGATCGATAGGCTCTTTTCTCAAATATCGCTTCTTACCTTTTCTGTTTTGTCTGTTTTCCGAGTTGCTGTTGTATAATCTACAAAGAAATTATTTTCTACTTGTTTGTAGCTTATACGGCCACTCAAACCGTTGCTCGAATTTACGGCAGATGGATTTATAGTCAGTATAGGCTACGCAGCTACTCGTTCAGTAATTCCCCTGATCATATCACGTATGATGCACATTATTTATATAATTTATACATAAAAAAAAAAAACTCCCAATATATACTTCAATGGGGGATATAAAGTCGTGAGATACACAATATTGATGCGAGTTTAATACGTTTTAAAAATATATAGCATGTATTAATCTCATGTGGCATTACATCCCACATTTAAGCATATGTTATATCCTGATCAATTAAAATTATTAAACTAGTAAGACAATTAATTTCCAACACCACACTGTACACAACTATCAGTCTTTGCATTAATGTTGCAACAGCACAATAATACTGTGCATAATACACACTTCATGTGACGACGACAGGAAAATATGAGTGAGAGATGACTGAAGTGTTATATATATATATATATATATATATATATATATATATATATATATATATATATATATATATATATATATATATATCCAGAAATATCCAGGGTGCGAACGGTCCTGTTTTATGAATCAGGAGGATCAGGCTTGCGTGATAAGGGAGCTGCCAATCATTTCCCCAGCACGTCGCTAAAATAAACTCTATACATCCCAATGTGCATACTATCCACCCTAAATAGTACTAAATATTACTAATGTCACATAGACTACTATTCAGTATGGCTAGTATGCACGTTTAGACGCAGGCACTGTCTTTACAGCACATAAAGCGCGATAATGCACAGCCGTGCCAAACAGACACAAAGAATACAACCAGTTAAACTGCCATCACTTCAAATTATTTATTAAATTTAGCTCTTAATCAGAGCTCTGTAGTCTCACCAATAACTCACCAAGAAAGTTCAAACATTTTCATGACATTTAATTTGTAAAACAACTTTGATTCCCGAGCTGGTTCTGATCGAGGCTATCTATCACTGTAACCGGAAAAACTTTTACCCAGCCGTGGATCATTCCGGAAGCCAAAAACACGGAAGTGTGAAAAAGGTCTATAAACACAGAAGCACTGGGATAAAAGTTTATAGTTCTGATATAAACACTGATGTCTACAGTAGTGATCAAAACAGAATAAAATACCTTTTGAAAGTAATTTGATGCTTCAAATAAAGATTGTATTAATTACATTGTTTCACCAGTAGGTGGCGACAAGTGACTATTAAAAAAATGTAAGTCATTAAATTATTCTTTCAAGAGATTCTTTAAAATAAAAACTCCAGTAATGAAACAAGTGAAGTCTTTATGAGTGAGTCATTGAATCATTTATTCAAACCATTTATTTTTAAATAATTCATTCAAATGAATTATTTTTTAAATAAACTGCAGCAATTAACATTTTGTCATAACCTGTAGTAAATTACATTGTTTTGTTTAGTTGTTCATTCAGAATCGTGGACGAATCATGATCTCAATTTTAAATGAATATAAAACTAAAATTTTGTGATTCTCAATTTATTCCCAATCGTGCAGCTCTAGTTCAGTTCATTTCTCCAATGTAGAACAATGCTAGCAATATTACACATAATACAAGCCCTGAAACTCAAACTATTTTCTGAAGCAATTAAGATCATAAAAGTGCAGCTAGTCAACTAATGGCTTAAATGAACTACTAGTTGGGGGCAGCCCTAGCTGAAACAAACACAACAGAGGAAACATTCCCAGCTACCGTGTGCATCCTATCAGCTACAAAAATACATAAATAAATAAATAATAAAAA
Organism: Megalobrama amblycephala; assembly: GCF_018812025.1. Classification (NCBI taxonomy): domain Eukaryota; kingdom Metazoa; phylum Chordata; class Actinopteri; order Cypriniformes; family Xenocyprididae; genus Megalobrama; species Megalobrama amblycephala. The sequence continues at coordinate 21,574,678 of NC_063060.1, read as the reverse complement.
ATAATAATAATAATAATAATTAGAAATTCCCGCAGAGGTATACAAATACATTATCACGCTAGTCTCTGATGAGCCTGTGGTCTCTATGTTAATGTAGCCATTTGTTGTGCGGTAGAGCCCAGGGGCCGATGGAGAGGTCTCACAGGTCAATGCTAATCCCCTGATAGATGGAGCTACAAGACCTTTAACCATTCATCAACCCTCTTATCCACAGCTCCAACTGGATGTGCTGCCCCAACACAGAGCGCTTAATACATAACCCAAAGGGTCTCACAAATATCCATCCGTCAATCTTGGCAGCTCCAACAGGGTGTGATTAAAAGACTCTTCTCTAAAAAGCTGCATGAAGAACTAATGTGTCCCGTTCACCAACACAGCAGTTACAACTCATGCTAGGTGTGCAATACAGGTTCTAACACACGTCTTTGTGCATTACTTAAAATGTCAAGATTACAGAAGAGAACAAAGGTGAGGTTACAATACATTACCCAACAAACTGGAAGCTTGGATTTACACTTAAGTTTCTCTGTAATTCCCCAAACTCTTTTCACTAACATGATTTATTAGCATTCATACATTTGTATGAAGTGCAGTTTTAGCACCAGTGAAGTGTACGATGTTAACATACTGACAGCATCTAATGTAAAGTGTTTTAAGCACAACTTATACTATACACATGAATAAAGATATTTCTAGTCAAATAGTAGTCCTCCATTTAAGCCATTTTTTTGACACGCTCCAGTTCATGGAGACCAAAATGGCAAAAAGTGCATCCCATTTGTTTTCTTTTACAAAAACACAATGTTTTATTGTTATTGTGAGTTTACACAAATCAGGGCTCAACGCTAAGGATTTTTTCTACTGGCCCGGTCAGGCCAGTGGTTCAAATTTTTACTTGCCCCGCCAAAATTTTTAACTGGCCCCACAACAAAAAAAATTATAAAAGTAAAAGACAAGAAAATGGGCCTATAAAATAAGCATAGTTATTGTTTTCATTGTCTTTGTTACATTTAACCTCAATAAATAGGGTTATGACACCAAAAGCTAAGATTAACATATTTTAAAGGTGCCCAAGAATGCTTTTTCACAAGATGTAATATAAGTCTAAGGTGTCTCCTGAATGTGTCTGAAGTTTCAGCTCAAAATACCCCATAGATTTTTTTAATACATTTTTTTAACTGCCTATATTGGGGCATCATTAACTATACACTGATTTTGGCAGCGCACCGCCCCTTTAATTTGCCTGCTCCCTGCCACACGAGCTCTCGACTATATTACAGTGCATTTACAAAGTTCACACAGCTAATATAACCCTCAAATGGATCTTTACAAGATGTTCGTCATGCATGCTGTATGCACGCTTCGAATTATGTGAGTAAAGTATTTATTTTGATGTTTACGTTTGATTCTGTATGAGTTTGAGGCTGTGCTCTGTGGCTAACGGCTAATGCTACACTGTTGGAGATATTTATAAAGAATGAAGTTGTTTATGAATTATACAGACTGCAAGTGTTTAAAAATGAAAATAGCAACGGCTTTTGTCTCCGTGAATACAGTAAGAAACGATGGTAACTTTAACCACATTTAACAGTACATTAGCAACATGCTAACGAAACATTTAGAGAGACAATTTACAAATATCACTAAAAATATCATGCTATCATGGATCATGTCAGTTATTATTGCTCCATCTGCCATTTTTCGCTGTTGTTCTTGCTTGCTTACCTTGTCTGTGCACAGATCCAGACGTTAATACTGCCTTTCCTTGTCTAATGCCTTGAACATGGGCTGGCATATATGCAAATATTGGGGTCATACATATTAATGATCCCGACTGTTACGTAACAGTCGGTGTTATGTTGAGATCCGCGTGTTTTCCGGAAGTCTTTTAAACAAATGAGATTTACATAAGAAAGAGGAAGCAATGGGGTTTGAAACTCAATGTATGTCTTTTCCATGTACTGAACTCTTGTTATTTAACTATGCCGAGGTAAATTCAAATTTTGATTCTAGGGCACCTTTAAATATTGTTAGACAAATAAACAGTAAGTAATAAAATAGTAACAAATAATCAAATTACGAGTAATAGCACAAATATATACAACAGAACAAACATATAAATGAAATAAATGGTGCTTTTCAAGTTTTTCATGTAGGTTTAAACAGGAGATTTTCAGGTCCAGAAATTGTAATCTAATGTATAACTATAGAATAGATTAAACTTTATTAAAGTTAATCAGTCAAGATTAACTTTAATAAAGAGCAGATACAGATGCATAAATAATCAAGAGCAGTTACAGATGCATAAAAATGTTTTAATGTTGAAAATATAAAACGTTAAATACTGTTATTTGAAATCATTGAGAATCAACCGATTAATTCAAGCAGCCGATTCATTCAGGAAGTGTTGCTCAGAGACGCAAAACAATTCTGTGGACTTTGGAACTATTTTCGTTGGCAAAATACAGCGAAATAGACGATTTGGTGTCTAAAATGTAAGTCACTTGATATTAAGTTCCTGTTCATTAAACCGTACGCTGTATAAAATCAATATCACATTTGTAATCATGCTAATATTTTGAGAAAAATGACGCTCTGTGTAATATTGGTAAACTATATTAAATTATATAAATATGAAATATATAGGGGGGCATTTTTGCCCCTTACCTTAAATTCTGGGGTGCATTCTAAAGGCATTTTAATAGACTAAATCACACAGTGAATGCGTACGTTACACTCTAAATATGCACGCGCACTAGTCTAAACTACTAGACTAAGTCACGTAGTGCATGCGTGCACTGAATGAGTGCGTTTTTGTTTGGTTTTTTTGTAAAGTGAGGGACATACTCGATAATATCAGATCGTTAAATAATTCCGATATCATAGACGATATATAATGCACAACCTACAGCACTGGCTCGATCAGGCAAGTGACTGCTCCGTCTACTGTCCAGAGCATCGCTCACACTGGCCCTGGGCCATCGGGCAGTCCTCATTGTCGAGCCCTGCAAATGATGCATTACTTATATCTGTATGACAAAAATTACGGAGTATTTTACGTTTTTTACACTGTTATCACAAATACTTGGATATGTGCCTAATAATTACAACCGTTAGTCGACAAAGAGAGGCTTAGTCGCCCAAAATGTTATTAGTCGCAGGAAAAAAAAACTCCACAGGAAGGGCCGAAGTCACGCAATCTATGACAGACAGATTGTTAACAGCTGGTCTATGTGGTCTATTAGCATATCAGGCAGGACATCCAAAAGCTCGCCTATCATTCACTGACCTCAAATATGGCTTATCATAGCATCTTTACATGGCCGCTTGCTTTAACGTTAACCTAGAAAAATGTGAACTATTCAAGTGTTTGTGCAGAGTGTAAAATTTGAATAGTAGCACGCCTACCGCCTGGCACTTAAAATACTCTGACGTTTTTGGTCATACAGATAAGAGTAATACATCTTTTGAATCTGTTAAGAGTCTACTTTTATTTGTGTGCACTCACAATAACAACAAAACATTGTGCTTTTGTAAAATAATGAAAAGCACACAGGATGCGCTTTCTGCCATCTCTCTCTGTGAACCTTGAGCGTGTCAAAAAAAAAGAAAAAAAAGAACCAATACACCATGTAAACTTCCCTCACAGACATGAAAAATCTATCTATAGAAAGCGAAATGTCTACTTTTAAATGAACCAATTCAAATGGAAAACAAATATTCTTAAGTTATGAACTCAGTATAAAACATGCATATAGGCGTGTCCACTACTGCGGAGATCAACTTCATCACTGCAGCCGAAAATACAGAAAACACTAGTTCATCAATTATTTATTAAACTGTTAAAGCAATCTCCTTGCTGTTTTTCCCCAATGCTTTCATAATTATTACTTTTGCCGGTGTGCTGTGGCAAGCTTTATGCGTGCTCTTGAACGCTGATTAAGCTGTAGGCATTAAAGTCTCTTTATTATGATTTATATGGTTTATTAATAAATGTGAGATTAGTTGACTAATCACTTAAGATGCAAAGAGTAATCGCTTGTTGTAAGTTGCTTACGTTTCAAATGATAAGCCATATTTGAGGTCGATGGATGATAGACAAACGTTTGGATTTCCTGGCTGACATACTGTAATTACCACAAGGACCCACTGTTAACGACTTTGCCGTTTCCTGTAGAGTTTTTTTTCCCCCTGCAACTAACCAACTAACATAAATTAACTAAAAAAACTAACTACAAACAACCGTAACATGTTTTCTGACAGATTGTAGTTTGTCCAGCGCTACTTTCAACCAGCATTTTCTTTCCCTACATTTCTTCAGTCTTTTTACACAGATGAATTGGTGAGAAATGCTTCTTCTACAGGTACATTTTTCCTCTCAAACATTTTAGCCTTCATTCGAGAAATGGTGAGTGACAATAGCCATGTGAACGGTTTGTGTTTTCTCTATAGGAATCAGTGGTATTCTAGCACCATGTTCTACCAGTTGAACTGCAGCAACAGAATCGCAGGACACTAGCTGTTCTTTCATGTGTAGATCAGTAATAAATCTGACCAGCAGAGCTTTGTTTTTAACAGAGCTCTCTTTAAAACTATTTTAATGGCCTATGTTGTTTGTTCACAAAAAAAAAAAAAAAAAATCTGAAAAAAAAGGTATGATTATCAATAGCTTTCATCATTGTCACTCAAAGAGCACTATGTGTTACTTTTCAGCTACTTAAGGTTACTGGCATATACGGAAAGATTTTTTTATGAAAGTAAAATAATGGCAAAAAATATTTGCATAAGCAAAGTAAGATTTGTGAAAGCATGGAAAATATTATCATTACCAGACTCATCACACACACTTGCGTTGGAGTCTTAAATTTAAAACGTTTTTTAAAAAAAATTGTCCTGAGAAAGTACAACATCCCAATTATAGATTAAAACTCTGCTTAAATGTAATAGTAAAGTATGGTCATATTAATCTACATTTAGAAGAGCATTAAATTGCAATATAAATCCAATACAGGGAAATGTGTCATGTCAAGACAATCTGAACTTGTAAGCTTTCTTTAGGTTATGTCCACATTTCTATTTGTTTTGTCATTGACATAACATACATCTGTACATACATCATACATACAAGACAAATAAGCATAAAGTTCTGGCTTTCTTCTGCATGGCTGCCATTTGCTCTCTCATATACTTCCATGTTACGGAATTTGTCGCATGATTTACAACATTTTAGTAAAAAGAAAAAAACGTTAGATAATGTGTTACTGATGTAGAAACAGGGAATGTGTAATATTCTGGATTCAGAATTAATATTTAACACTTCATCAATTATTCGTCCAGCGAAAATTGAGGTTAGAGTATTTTACCAATTCTGGATAAAATATTATTCTGCGGCCAACAGTAACAATATTTTATTATGATTATTGTTATTATTGTAATTATTATATTATAAGCAAGAGGTAACTTGATCTTTAAGTTTAAGACAGTAATTTGATACACAGCACAAGAAACTCGTATATGTGAAAATCAAAACAAGATTTATTGACTACTTCTAATGATTACAGGAAACTAAGGCTAAACACACACACACACACACACACACACACACACACATACATGCACACACATTTGCGGAGTTGATGAGTTATGAAAAGTCCCAAGTTCAGTGCTAACTTAACTCATAACCTGAGGAAAATCACAAAAGCAGAGCTTTGGCTTGATTCTTTAGGTTTAAAGGAGTTTCACCAGTTTCCAGAAGAGAGAGAGAAGTTTGCTTGTACCTGCGTTTGCTGTGACAGCTGAGGTAATCGGGTTGTTCCGTGACTCGTGTACAGCGGAATCCCGTTCTGGATTGGCTGTCTTTCAGGTGACGTCTTCTCGGGAAAGCCCTGTGGGTTGCGCGGAAGCTTTGAAGGATGCTGCTGGCTGGTGTGGTGCGCTGTTCTGAGCGTCTGGCTTGAGCGGCTCTCTTCTTGGGAGACTTTGGTCAGATATTTCACAGAGGGTTGCAGAGTCTGGATGTGACGGCTGTCGAATGATCAGCGGCGCAGCTCGTGGTTGAAATCGGGTGTTAGATGGAAAATCAGCCCCGGTCAATCAGTTATCAATGACCCATGGACTTTTCCGCCGTGGTCAAAGTAGCGGTGTTTCGGCTACCGGCTTCTGACCGATTTCGAGCGATTTCTGACCGACTTCTGGCTTCCAGCTTCTGACATTAGCTTGTTCGGACAGCATAGTTTTAAGGGAGCGATCCTCCAATGAGACGTTGCTACGGAGATTAGACACGCCTCGTCTATTGTCTATTGATCACATCGCGTGATATCTGCAGAACATTCTGTTTCATTCACACAGAATTACACAGAATTATAAATTCTGCATTTAGAACTCAGTCCCGGGTCACGATGGACGGTCAACACAAGGGAGGTATTGATAGGACAGATTCGTCTTTAAATCCGTTGATGGGTATTTTCCTGTTCCGTCCGATAATACAAGAGGGTTTTGTGAGAGAATCAATAGATTTAATGTAATCAGATCCACGTGATGGGTTCTGATTAGTTTATTGCTGATGAGCTAAGAAGTCCTTTAGACAGAGTCCTTTGTTAAAAGAAGTCACGTCATCACTTCAGGAAATGGATCTTTTGGACCAAATGAAGCTTTGTTCAATCATGCCTCTGGCTGATGAAGCCATTTGGTAACGTCTGTCGAACGAGTCCCTACATACTGATGTAGAAACTGTGTAATACTGGGGTTTAGTGCAATTGTGTGTGTGCAGTAAGCCATGTTGTGTAGTGTTATATATTAACCCAACCATAAAAACACATTTTAAAACGATTTTTGGAAGACAACACATGATAGTGGCAGCTTGCTTACATGCATCATGAAGTCTAAGTAGTAACGCAAGAAAAACTCAAGACTTTCTAGGACAGCAGAAATAAGATATGTCAAGCACTTGAGTAATCCAGATCATTTCTGTGGGAACATTAGCAAACTACAGAGATCAATCTCCATTCATCGACTTTAAAGAGTGAAACGCATTCAAAGACAAATTCAGGAAGCTGTTAATTACTTAAACACAATTAAAGGTATGGGCAAGTGGCATGTTAGGTCAGGAAATCACACTTTTTTCAATTCATAATACTAAAGATTATGACATCCATCCATTGTGCTGTGTAATATGAGAAACATTAAACAATTATCATCATTCCTTATGCATGAGGTAGTCGGCGTAACAACTGAATTCTCCCACTGTACAAAACATCACTGAACTTTTCCAGATGCTTCATTCCTCATTGCACACAGCTCCATACCATTTTTTCCATCGACTCCAAGTACTAACCTCGTTCTGCCTTTCGCCCCAAGTTCTTGAGCCATTATTGCTTTCGACAGACAAAGTCTTTTGGTGGATGGAGTCAGTAAATAGTGGTAAAAGAAACCAGTGGTGTAATATGATATAGCTGAATGCCGTCTTCAATGACGTTTTCTTCTGTGCAGCTATGTTCACAACATATTTTATATATATAAAAGAATTAAAGAATAACTTATACATACATGTATGTATGTATATGCATTCTTCAACAGGACAGTGAGAATAAATTGACAGGAAGTGGGAGAGAGAAAGGGGTCGGGATCAGAAAAAGGACCCCAAGCCACCGGGACTCAAACTTGGGACGCTCAAAGGCAAAGCGCAATGTGTTGAAGAACAGCCCACATGATAGACTCTGACAGCAGCATTGTTTCAAAGATACAGTAAGTAGCTATTTTCACACCAGTGTAATGTAATGTGTGAAACTACATTCAATATGTGCCACAACTAGGGTTGCAAAGGGGCGGAATGTTTCCGGTAAATTTCCGGAAACTTTCCACGGGAACTTAACCTGGGGAATTTTGGAAATATTCCAATTTGGAAACTTTACAGGAATTTATGGGAATTTACAGGAATTTATGGGAATTAATTGGAAATTTTGGGAAATGTATATAAATGTATAATATTTACATAAAAAGTATCATATAAAAACAAATATAAACATTTTGTTTGGTCATAATATGAAATAAGTTATTTATTTTTCGCATTCAATTAATTCTAATTTAGTAAATATGTAAAATAAATATATTTTTATTGCAGCAATTGTTATGTGTTATTTATTTCAGTGTCACATGATCCTTCTGAAATCATTCTAATATGCTGATTTGAGACTCAGTTATTATCATTGTTGGAAACAGTTGTGCTGCTGAATATTTTTTGGTACCTGTAATACTATTTTCAGGATTCACTGATTAGAATAGAATAGAATTTATTCAAAATAGAAATCTTTTCTAACAATATCACTTTAGTATCACTTTTTTTTAACAATTTCACACATCCTTGCTGAATAAAAGTATTAATTTCTTTCAAAAAAAGAAAGAAAAAAAATTACTGACCCCCAAATTTTAAACAGTAGTGTATATTGTTACAAAAGATTTTTATTTTAAATAAATGCTATTCTTTAAATTTTTATTCATCAAAGAATCCTAAAAAAAAAAAAAAAAAAACGTATCACAGGTTATAAAAAATATTAAGCAGCACAACTGTTTCAACATTGATAACGGAGTATTAAATTAGCATGTTAGAATGATTTCTGAAGGATCATGTGACACTGAAGACTGGAGAAATGATGCTGAAAATTCAGCTTTGATCACAGAAATAAATTATATTTTTATGTATATCAAAATAGAAAAACCATTATTTTATATTGTAGTTATGTTTCACAATATTTTTTTTTCTGTATTTTTGAGCAAATGTGCATGTTATGGACCTGGAGAATGCACAGTGTATGCAGGGGGTGTGGCCTCAATAGCCCTGCAGTAAGTAGTGTGCTGTGTGACTGTGATTGAGGAATGTACAGGGTAAAAATTCAACTAAAATTGCATTAAATATGGTTGTTTTAACCAAAATTATGCTGCAAATATTTTCAACTACATTTAAGTACCCTGTTATAGGCTAACCTGTAGTTTTGCAAATTCCCTGTTTATTCCCATTAATTCCCATATATTCCCGTTAATTCCCATTAATTCCCGTTAATTCCCATGGAAAGTTTCCAGCTTTGAAAATTCACGGAATTTTGCAACCCTAGTAGCCACAACTCATTATGTGTGTTACAGTGCATGACCATGATTAAATCATCAAACCAATAGCCTAATCATTATGGTGAAGTGATAGGGAATCAATTAGGTGCTATTGAAATTGTCTATATAAATAAAAATGTTAAAATTGATCAGATCACTGTTATCTCCTTAGAATTACACTTAAAACCTAACCAAAGTTTCCACCAACTATTATTACTATATAAAATTAATAAAGGATTTCTTTTAATAGAGGTTTAGCAGTCTTCAAAAATCTATCATTTAGTTTCTTTTTGGACAACAGTAATGGATGGTTTTACTGTTTTATTGTACAAACTATGATATACAGCTGGATTGCTTGTATCGTTGCAAAATGTAAACTATATTATTGCCCAGCTCTAATTAGCTAAAGGCGATTTAAGGTATGAAGATATTTTTTTATAAAGCTGCTTTGAAACGATGTGCACAATCAACCATGGGCATACTGCAAACCAAACAGATTTAATATGCACAGAAGAGCAAATCACAACTGCTGTAAAACAAAAACAAATTCACAAAGTTACATTTCTTAAAGTTATTTAATTAAAACCATTCTAAGAACACTGCAAAGTCAAAAAAAATCCTAAATCTTTCTGACAATCGAGATCTGGATCTAGGGATTTTTGGAAAATTGGAAAATAACTAACTTAATTGAATCTTTTAGTATCTGAAAACAAAAGGCTCAATGAAAAAGAAAATCAGACTGAAAGTACTACTTTAGCATAAATGGCAAATCAGTAGGATCTCTGAACACAACAGTTCAGCCATACTTTGGGAGGGGGATGGTGGCGACTCAAGTTTTTCGCAATTGAGATTCAACCACTTTGTTATGTAAATGCAAGCTTGGAAATGAAGCGGCAGAAATCAGAGGCAGTTGATGTGAGCTGAGATGGCACTTCCTCAACAAACGGAGCGCTCCACAACTGCGCATTTGTTCATGTGAGTTCACTCTCTGAATTCAAATGAATGAGCACTAAACAATGACTCATAATACAGATCTGAAATACATTTAAACTGTACATACATTTAAAATGTAAACTATGGGGTTTCCACATGGATGAGTCCTTCATTTGTCCTTTTTCTACACCAGCAGGTTTTATGTTATCCACATACTTACAGAATTATTTCAAGTAAAATGCGTTTGGTTAAAGAGGACGGGGTTCATTCAGACAACATTCTTTTTTAACCGTTTTGCTCATGTCACGTTCAGACATGAGAGTCTGCTTTCAGGTTTATCTTGCTGCGCTCCTTCTTACCGTTTTTGAACACAAAACACATCCAGTGTGAACACCTTCTAATCCAAATTCAAATTTGACAATTTTAATGCCATTTTTATGACTTCTTATTCAAATGACAAATTATAGGCTCATCCATGAGTTTGTCTCTCATGAGCTATTGTGACGTGTAGCTCATAACATGGAGAATAATGCATGTGCAGTAAAATGATCTTAATGTAGCTACAGCACACGGACCTTCAAAAGTCAACTGAAATAAACTCCTATTCCCATTTTATCAAGAAAGGGCTCATCCCAAAATATCCCAATCTCTAAACTACTCATAATAAGCCATTCTGTTAAATAAAAAGTTCACTACTGTATTCATTTTATTTTACTAGGGCTTCTACATTCTATGCATTATATATGCATATATATATATATATATATATATATATATATATATATATATGTGTGTGTGTGTGTGTGTGTGTGTGTAATGCATAGAATATATTTTATATATACATAGAATATATAAATATATATACACCACAATGCAGAATGAAAGTGGGCTTTTGTTTGTTGTAGCTATAGTTTGAGAAACTATAACATACTCATAGTCTCTCATAGTGTTTTGCCCCTTTATTTTTTGTTTTATTGCACAGGTCTCTATATTTCTCCTATAGAGATAATTCTAGTACAGATAAGCATGATGTATAGCCTCCTATGAAAATCACATCTGGCCCTCATCCTTTTCTTTTTAAAGAAAAAAAAAAACATTTCTTTCTAAGATAAACTGCCGTGTTATCAATATTACTAAAACAATGCGCGCGCCATTAGTCGACCCTGCACGCTTTCACCCCTTTAGACATTAAATCTTTAAAAAGTATTGAGCAAGATCTTCATCCTGCTGATGTTTTGTTTTTTAAAAAAAACACTGCAGTTTTGATGCTCGTTGTCCCAGTATCTTAAGACTCAAATGGAGTCGCTAAATGTGTAGACATGATAGAAAAAACACGACATTCAGTCACACTGTGACCGTACAATGGAAATATGCAAGGTGAATAATACTCACAGATTAAGGAATAGTCCCAGCGGATCTATTGACGCAAGATAAAACGAGGGTTTATAAGTCACCTCTAAATCAGCGCACAAAGACTTTCATCGCGTCCAGTGCGTTCGCGCAGGTAGATCGCAGATCCGTGCAGTCCAGATAACCCCATTAGGCCTACGAATATGGAATGCTGAGGAAAACCAACCCCGAGTGTTCATTTAAAATGAGCATTTCGTCGTTTTCAGCAGCTGGAGTTGTGCTGCTCCATGCAACACTCGGTTTAGGGGAGAGCGCGATGAATGTCCGTTTAAATCAAAGCCACGCGCCTTTCTGTCGTCGTGGTGGCCCGACGGGTTTACTTCTAAACCCCCGTTTTGCAGAACCGAGACGGTACTTGCCGCACACTTAATTGGAAGAATGCAGGGACGTGCACAGGAATTTTGAGGGCAGTTGCTCTGACCTAAAAAAAAAGGGCACCCCCCCCCCAAAAAAAAAACCAAAAAAAAAAAAAAAACCTCATGGGCTATATGAAGGACTGAGAATAACCGCGGTATAAGCGGAATAATTGACTCCGCTTCGAGTCGTGACCGAATCACGACCTCAGGTGTGCATTATTTTTCTAATAATTCAACGGCCCGTCGTCAATTATTCCTTACTTGAATCACAGCTTAAATAGTGTTTTGACATCGACAACCCTTGCATTTTACCTGCGTCTAGTTAACTTTCTTTCGCTTCTCGGGTCGACATTAACACACTGACAAAATTATATTCAGAATTAAAAATATTTTTATACCACTTTTTAATGTGTGATTGTGTAAAGATTTTCACGAGATACCAACCTTTCGCAAACTTGCTTCCAACACTCGTTCTCATGGAGGCGCGGTGTGCACGGAGGGAGGGGCTGTGCGTGCGCAAGTATGTGAGAGAGACGCGTGAGTGAGAGACGCAGGGAAATGAAATGCAGCTGAACGTTTGCTCTATGAAAGACATTGACAAAGACGAAAACTAAGGACATTTAATCTATAATTGTATTCTATTTTAGTTAGTTTTGCCAAACACACATCACAGTTTTGGTTAGTTATCGTTTTTTGTAATGCCTCGTTTTTATTTTTATTTCAGTTAACGACGTTGTTTTTCCCCAACTAGTTTTCGTTTTTTCGTTCGTTTTCGTTAACGATTATAACCTTAATCACCTTTCCGACAACGTTAAGTCGTCTCTCCCGACAACCGCGACAATCTCCTTCTAGTGCCGCTCATGCAGGCTCAGCTCAGGTGCCGGTCGCGTGCAGCGCTGCAGCCACGTAAACAGAGTTTGCCCTTCCCCTACTGACTTTCACTTTAAGACGGGTGCCCGAATATGGAAGTGAATGAGGCTTTGCGATTTTTATATTTTTATTTTTTATCTAGGCCTACGTGAAATTCTGCATCCATTGTACGATTTTTTTATTTATTTTTTCCACCTCGGAAGGGCAACGTGAGTCGAGAAGGGCATATGGGCAGTTGCCCGGGCAACCTGAGCAACCCCCCTGTGCACGTCCCTGGAAGAATGTATTTTTTTTTTAAAAAAAACCCAACCCAAAAGTGAGTCTCGATCCAGGATCAGAAAGACGGCTAGAGCGTCGAGTCGGCTGCGTGTCTCACTGCAGAGGCGCACTGGAAAACCCGACCTGGAGTTCACACAGACCTGAAGACGGACCGGAGCAGCACCTGGCGAGTCATGCCCATTCAAGGGGCCATAAACCTCACGGAAGTCTCTCTTCTCAACAACTGTTCAAACACTGCCAAAACTTTGCTTTGGGATAGTGATATAAAATCTGACTTCCTCTTACACACTGCTCATTCTACACTTTTGTTTAATATTATTGTCTAAATTCTGTGTGAGCACATTATTACATACTTTTGGAACATCTGTATAGATATTGTGTGATTATTACATCACAAACTAATATTAAACACATCACAATTGTGTAATCACTTTACAATTATTTTACCACATAACTACACTTGTTGATTCATGAATCATATGAGAATGAGAACTTTTTATTTTCATTTATTTTCATTACAACTATTACAGTTTTGTGGGCTGTTTTTCATAACAGATACCACAGCTACGGTAAAACATGTCTTCCCAGCTAACAGTGAACATTAGCTAATGTTCTGGCAAGGTTCTCTCAAATTTATAAACAAACGTTCTTCCAGTAACTTTAATGAATGTTCATTCAAAGTTATTTGGCCTTTACAAATGTTCTCAAAACATTAGCGCAATAACATTTATAAATAAATTGTTCATTGAGATTTTTTCTTTCTTTCTTTCTTTTTTTTTTTTGAAATGTTAGGCTACTTGTTTCAGAATGTTCAGAGAACATTCAAACGTAACATTCCCATAATGTTTGAAGAATTTTAATATGGAATGTTCCCTTAATGTTCTTATTGCCAAGGAAAAACGTTTTTAAAACATTAAAAAAAACTTTTTGAAGAAATAGTTGTTAAACTTGTTTTTAATTAAGTCAAAGTATCTTATTTTACAGTTAAATTATTTACAAAAGTTCTTTATAAAAAATAACTGCACATTTTAACATTTTACAGTGAAATGAGGTGACATCTGGTTTTACCTCCAATTATTGGGTCATGTTTGGCCATTTTGATCCCACTCTCCCTTCAATTCAAGCAGGAAAACAAGCTGAATCATTTCTCTTAGATGAAGGAGGACATTGAGGAAAGATCTTTTCGGCTGATGAATGAGGTTTAGAGAAGAGTCAGATCAGCAGGAAGTGGAGAGTGGAACAGGAGGGATGAATGAATTAGGCAGACTCAGTGGTAACTTGAGCCCCATGCAGTCATCTCAACACTTCAACCAACAAAAAATGTTTGTCCAGCCATTTGTTCCCAGTGGTGTCAGTAGTGTCTCCCCTGAGTAATACCTCTGGGGGCCCCAGCCCGCTTCCAGGAGGAACCAAGATAGCCAAGGGAACAAATGATATGTGCTGCAACAATAGTCGGTTCTTTGAAACATATCAGACTGTGTTTTGTCATTGTGATTCATTGTGATTGTGAAAAGAACATCTTTCAATTTTGATCTGTATTTCAGCGCAAAGAATTGTCCTATAGCCTATCACACCACTAAGCTTTCTGGTTGGTTTCAAACACACTCTTCATTGTCTCACCAGTATATATCTGAAAGAATGAGAGATTTTCTCATTTGAACCAGAACTCACTCTGCTACTGTGCTAACACAAATACAAAAACAAGTTTCACGTTGCTTCAGAAAAATTAATTTCCATCTTTTTCTTTTTTAATTCCAAGAATAAGAACATAGGTCATAGGATCTCATGTGGTGTCAATATTAATAATATTTTAAAAAAGAAAAGGAAGCACACAAGGGAAGCTATGAATTTGGGTCAGATTCACAAGGTGGATTAGTGGTGTACTCTCATGTATTAATAGGCATAATTTTACATAATAAAAAAATAGCAGAATATACCACAGGTTTCTACCACCATAGCCACATATTGTTATTGGAGCAAAAAAAAAAAAAAAAAAATGTTTAAGAAGGTCGAACAAACAGGAAGAAATATAGATACTGACATTCACTGTGTTTTTTCTTGTAATGCAAACACTTATTTGCATGATATATGAATTGATCTATGTATTATAAACTATTTATTATTTTTTTAAAAATGATGTTGCATCCATTATAATGTAATGCAAAGTTGCAAAATTAGAACATTTGAAAAACCTTGTAATACTTTAGAATAAGTTCACATTAGTTAACTTTAGTTTATGCATTAACAAACCTTAACTAACACTGAATAATACAATGGTTGTAGTTTACTTTTAAAAGTATTAATATTTGTTAACAATATTTATGAAAAATACAACTGTTCATTGTTAGTTTATGTTTGCTCTGCTGTTTTATAATATGAACAGATACAATTTTAAGAGATAATTATAAAATAACTTATCTATAAGTAAATGTTGAAATTAACATTAACGAAGATTATTGATAAGAATGATAAGTAATGTAGTTAACTAATGTTAACAAATGGACCTGTACTGTAAAGTGTTTCCATTTTTCTTCAATTTTTACTATATGCGTTGGTAATAGCGTAAAATGCATAATACTCAATCAGCTAATGCATCAGCAACAAACTATGAAATGCATGTACTTTTTTTTTTACAGAGATCAAATAAATGAATATACAATAAATGTATGTGAACAACTGTATAAAAAAAAAAGAAGAATCCAGATTTAAATTAAAAATGCATTTCATACAATTAATTGAATGTAGTTTCTGCAATGAAAAGTAAACAGTAAAGCTTGCCTTCTTTTATATAGCAGTTGAAAACTACAGACCAGTCTCTCTTCATCCTTCTCTGTCAAATACTCTTAAAAGAGTTTTGTTCAAATCAACTCTCTGCTTTCTCTCACAGAATGGCCTATTTGAAAACAACCAGTCAGGCTTTAAAACCAGACACTCAACAGAGACCGCCCTGATGTCTGTTGCTAAAACTGTTTGGCTGGCAAGAGCGAACTTCCGATCATTTGTTATTATTTTCTTCTGCCTTTGACACTGTAAACCAACAGATCCTTCTGTCCAACCTTCATGAAACTTTGTGGCTTCAGTCTTACCTCAAATTTAAATCTTTCAAGGTTTCATGTGGATGGGTGTCTGAGTCAAAATAGCTAATCACTGGGGTACTTCAAGGTTCAGTGCTTGGACCTCTTTTTTCTCCAATTACACTGGGATTAATCATAAAGGCACATGACTTCTCCTACCATTGCTATGCAGATGATATGCAGCTTTGTGTCATTTCAACCTGACTGTCTCAGCTCATGTCTTCCAAACATCTCAGCTTGAATAAGCATCATCTACAGATCAACCTTGCACAGACAGAGCTCCTGTAATCCCTGCAAACCTGTCGGTTAAACATAACATCACTGTTCATCTGGGACCTACATCACTGGGATCTACAACCTGGAGAGCCTGAAATTACTTTCCTCCCACATTTCAATATGGCCCGATCATATGGAACCGTGCTTTATAACATCAGGAAAATTATACCCTTCCTGTTATAGCAGGGATGCCCAATCCTGTTCCTGGAGATCAACCTTCCTGCAAAGTTCAGCTCCAACCCTGATCAAACGCACCTGGACCAGCTAATTAAGATTTTCAGGAGCACTTGATAATTACAGACTGATTGTTGGATTAGGGTTGTATCTGAACTCTGCAGGCTGGTAGATCTCCAGGAACAGGTTTGGGACCCCCTGTGTTAGAGTATGCAGTGCAGCTCATTGTCCAAGCTCTTGTCATTTCAAGACTAGACTACTGTAATGCTTTACTGGAAGGCCTTCCAGCCAGTGCAACTAACCCTCTGCAGATGATCCAGAATGCTGGTCCTCAATCCTGCCAGCTATGGTCAGTGAATGAGTAGCACCTTTTGGAGGCATGGCACAAAGATGCTCTCCCAAGCCTTCACCTTCTCTTCCCCTCCAGTTCCCCTATGGTGGTCTCCATCTCTGTTGGTGCCACTGTGGTCTCCAAGGCCACTTACACCTCATGGTCCTGGCCCTCCATCCCTCCCCCTAGTGCTCTCCACCGCCACCTCTCGAAAGAACATATGTTCTATGCTTTTGTGCCTTTTGGGTTGCCAGGAGCGGCAATGTTTATTTATGTTTAATGTTTTTAATATCTTCATCCTTTTGTTTTGGGGACTTTTAGTTTGCAGCTATGTTCTGTTCCTGTTTCCCCTCATTAACCCATGTCTATTTAATGCCTTGTGTTGTCTTTGTTGATCTTTCTGGTCTTGTCCTTGAATGACTTTGTTGGTGAGCTCAGTTCTGTTTTCCTTTTTCTTCCGAGTTCCCAGTGTAACAACAAGTCCTTGTGTTTCACTTCATGCAGTGCTGCACAGACCAATCAGCATCTGACTTGAAGCAGTGCATGTTGGTTAGAAATTTTGTCCAACTTGAGATGGCAATGATGCTATGTCAACATTTCACAACAGCATTTCAGGTGCTGTGCAAAGAGATCTGTCCACTGGTTGGTCCAGATATGCCGTCCCACCGCAAAGTCATGTCTTTTTTGAAGTGCATCAAGGAATTTAATTGGTAAAAGTGTTTCCATTGTAGTTTATGCGCGTTTCCGTATCACATAAAAAATGTATCCGACTCAGTTTTTTATGCGCATTTTTAGAATCTATGCACATCTTGGCATTTCCATCCAGCAGTTTTTAATGTGATATCCCAAAATGCGCATAAAAAATAGGTGCATGGAATCATAGCTACTGTGACGTATGCCATCAAAGTACCTCGAGAGTGATTCAAGAGCAGTCAGCCAGCTCATTCTGCACAGCTTTTCCAGGGCTGCTGTTCGAGCTCTGATGAAAACACAGCTGTTTTGCAATTTGCCAGATTCACAATGATAATGATGACGAATTCTGACTCCTTCGGTTCAGTTTATGCTCACAAATCCATGTTTTTATAAAAGTAAAAACTCTTTTAATGTAATCAATGTTATATTGTGTCATATTTAACAAAATAAAACTGAATATATATATAGACCCCACTTTATTGGTAAATAGTATAAGCTAATATGTTTAACTTCATTCTTGTACACATGGATGCTGAATTAATCCGTACATAATGCAATGAAAAGTGTTAATAATGGCACATGAAAACTTCTGAAATGTCTGTGTATTTGACAAATATTATCATATCCACTTAATCTTTGATGAACATCACTGCAGGAAGCAGAAAGTGTCTGATTTGCCTCAGTTTTTCTCAGTTTTCATTTACTCCCCGACTGCAAGTGGCAAATGTCGCCAATTGGTTACATCCAACCACATTTTTAAAAGCCAAATCTGGTGAGACGTGGGAGACGAGATCATGTACATAAGAAAAATAATTCAAATGTTTTGTTGTGATTATAATGCACATATTTTTGTCATGCATGAAAAATATTTTAATATGTAGTTTGCACCTGTGGTGTTTATAAACAGCTAAATTTAATATCATTTTAAAAAATAGCAATTAGAATTGCCACTTACTACTGTAGTTAGGGACGTTTTCATGTAGCATTCAACAACTAAATATGTGTTGCACTTGATGATCAGTGTTCAATATGTTTTTTGTCCACTTCCCTGGAAAAGAAAAATTGCACATTTTAAATTATTAAAGTTAATTTGTTTTATCTTTCTGGTGTACATATAAAAAGTCAGTAGGCGTAGCCTAAAAAAAAAAAACCTCTTTTGATGACATCTAAAGAAGAATTTCAGCAGGAAAATATTTAAATTTTTCCATTCACATGCACAGGGTTTCATTTTCTCACCAGCCTCTGCTTTGTACTCTCTCCACATTTTGCACATGTGTTTCCCTTTTAGACATTGTTCTCTATGTTGGGAAAACATCACAAAGAACTGAGAACTTTTCAGAAAGTGTTTCACCACTAATAAGAGAGCACTGGAGAACTGCGGCAAAATATATATCTGTTGTAAATGAGTCATTCATTGGTTAGTTGGGTTAAAAAAAAACAATGTTGTTCAGATGACTCTCCATCAAAACTTTGTGATGAAACACATTTCTGTGCTTTTTAATGGAACACAAAGCACATGCCATGTACTCCACCCACAAACTATCTTTCATGACCCACTTTTTAAATCATTCTTTGCTGCTGAAGTCGCCTCAATTCTTCACCCGCCTGCTCATTAATCTATGAGAGACTGAAAACAGTGATGCTGATTTCAGCACTAATTAAACAAAATCTGATGAGCCAGATCTCTTCTACTGTTCAGTGTAAAAGACTTCTGAGTTAGTGTCTACTGGAACCCTCTTGTATTTCTACTGATTTTATCTGGTTTTCAAAGTCAATATGAAATCAAAATTGACAATTTTTTATGGAACATTACTTTATTATTCCCCTCCAACAGCGACATCTGTTCTCTTTGATGATGTGTTTACCTGTCACTCAAGTGAGATCGACCAATAGCAAACCACAACCATCCAATCAATTCCCCATGGACAAAATCAAGTCCCGCCCTGCATTTGTTTTTGTTCCAGAAGCCATTTCACTTGGATATACATCACAATAGGGAAGAAAAGACTATCACAACATCTGGTTAATGCTGATGTTAAGTGTGATGTCACAAAATGTGTTAACGTACATTCATGTGTGTTGTATTACTACCAAAAAAATCATCCATAAGGGGCTGCCGCATTAACTTTCGCTTTGTGTTTGTTTATTTGATTATTAAAGTTGTTGAATGTTCGCTGGTTCCCGCCTCCTTCTTCCCTGAACAACTAACCTTACTACATTGGTGGTGAAACCCAAGAGGAAGGAGGGACATGCTGTCAGAGTGCCTTCGCTGCTGAGGGGAATCGCGGTGCTGAGGAGGTCAGGCAGCGTGAAGGAGCGGAGATCGCCAGTGGCTGCCTGAGGCGGTGGTGCTGGAGTGATGGAAGACCAGGTGGGACAGAGAGCTTGCTGCCATGTTCCTGGGTCAAGGTGGGGTGGCTGCTATCCGTAAGGGGATGGAGAAGTTGCTACCGTTCTCCAGATGCCAGGCCTGCTGTCGTCCACTATGATAGGGAAGAGCAGGCAGACCTAGGGAACGGGGAGCTTGCTGCCGGGTCGCCGTAGCGGAGGAGCCATCGCCGGCCGCCAGGAGGCGGAGGAGTATCGAGCCATCTGCTGAGTTTCCAGTACCATCGCATGGCACCGCGAGTGAGAGTCTTTCAGCTGGCTGACGACCATGTGCCAGTGTGTCGGGGAACCGGACATAGATTTTTTTTCCTCTCTCCCCTTTCTCGTCTTTGTCGCTCCTGATGCTTCTGTCTCCTTTTCCCTCACCTCATGTCCTTAACCCCAGATGCTGCGGCCTGGGTGGGGGTGTGAATAGAGTGCAGTCTCGTGAGTACCACTGGCCTGCGAGGGGTGATGGGGGTAGGTGGTAAGAAGGACGAGGCCGAGAGAATGACAAGTGGTGTGATTGATAATGAGTGTCACCTGTGCACCGCACCAGTCTTGTATCTCACGGAGGAGCTCAGAGGCATAAAAGGAGGAGTGATGACAATGAAGGACGAGAGAGGACCAGGCCTGGACTTTACTTTATGTTCTATTTATATGTATGTTATCCGTGAGGGGCTGCCGCTTTTACTTTTGTTTTGTGTTTGTTTATTTGATTATTAAAGTTGTTGAACATTCGCTGGTTCCTGCCTCATTCTTCCCTGAACAACTAACCTTGCTACACTTAGCTTAAAGGGTTACATTTTTGGTTCACCCAAAAATGAAAATTCAGAGATATATTTTAATATCCTGGCTTCCATGTTTTATAATGGTAGTGAATGGGAGGCGCGATTTTGAAGCCCCCAAAAAAATGTGTCCATCCATGATAAAAATAATCCATTCCAGGGAGAGATGGGTTATCCATATAATATAAACCTTATAAACTAAAATAACTAGCTTACGGCAGACGATCGTACACATACTGCCCAAGTCGACTTGCGCCACAAGAGTAACAACTGACGCAATGTATGACGTAGGATGTAGGAGTATCATAAACTCCTCAATCCTGACGCCTCTCGCGGTTCAAACAAAAAGGGCTGTGTAACAAACTCAAACTCCTTTTTGGGTCAGGGATTACTCTTCTGCTACAAATTGATGTGTACGACCGTCTGCCAGAAGCTAGTTATTTTAGTTGCAACATTTTAAATATGGATATTTTTCTTACAAAACCCCATATCTTTACTTCAGAATCCCTGAAGCTATATGGATTATTTTTATGATGGATGGATGAATTTTTGGGGGCTTCAAAATTGCGCCCCCCATTCACTACCATTATAAAGCTTGGAAGATCCATGATATAATTTAAATATATCTCCGATCGTGTTAGTCTGAAAGAAGATATTCACCTAGGATGGCTTAAGTGTGAGTAAATCATGGGATAATTTTCATTTTTGGGTGAAGTATCCCTTTAAAAGTTTGAATTATGCACATAAAAGACTGCTGAGATGGTATCCTCAAACAGAGAAGAGGCTTAAACTCGAAACAGTAATCGATACATAACAAGTGGATTAGGGCCCTGTGCACTGTGTCATGTCTTGTTTTGGTGTTGTTTCATGTTCACGTTTTTTGGTTTATTTTATTGTTATGCTATGTTTGTTTTCCTTGTTTTTGCTATGTGATTTTGTCATGTGATTTCCCTTTGCCCTCTTGTGATCATGTCATGTGCTTCCCCTGTCTCATGTGTCATGTTCTCATTAGGCTTGTTCGACTTGATGCAGCGCTGCACAGACCGATCGGCGGCTGACTTGAAGCAGTGCATGCCGGTAAGAAATTTTGTCCGACTTGAGACAGCGCCGATGCCATGTGACTGTGACTTATCGCTTCAAAGTACCGTTAGAGCGATTCGAGATCAGTCACCTAAGTCAGCCACACACTTTCTCAAGAGGAGCTGCATGAGCGCTGATGACTA
Organism: Megalobrama amblycephala; assembly: GCF_018812025.1. Lineage (NCBI taxonomy): Eukaryota > Metazoa > Chordata > Actinopteri > Cypriniformes > Xenocyprididae > Megalobrama > Megalobrama amblycephala. The sequence goes on along the minus strand of NC_063060.1, from coordinate 21,552,805 downwards.
CACAGCTGTTTCATGATTGGCAGGATTCACCGCATGACAACGATCACGTGTGTTTCGTGTTTATTGTCACGCCTTTAGTTTTACTAATGCTCACAAATCTGTATTTTTATAAGAGTTAAAGCTCTTTTCATGTAGTTGCAATGTTATATTTTTTCATGTTTATCAAAATAAAACTGATAAAAAACTTAGACCCCACTACATTAGTTTTTATATAGTATATATGCTTATATATGTTGAACTTTTTCTTGTACAAACAGATGCTGTAAGCAGTACATAAAGTATTGAGTGAAAATGTCTCTGAAACATCGGTGTATTAGTCAAATATTTATTTAACTGTGATAAAAAAGTATGCAAACGCAGCACGAGCGTCACTACGGGAAGCAGAAAGTGCCCGACTTCAGGTCTTCGTTTTCAGCTCCTCCCCGCCTGCACGCGGCTACTCTCGCCGATTGGTTACATCCAGCCGCAGTCGATGTCGAACACACCTTGTGGTTGTCATTGTCATGTGATTTCAGTTCTGTCCTGTCATTGGTCCTTTGTCTTGATTGTTCACAGGTGTTCCTTGTTTGTCATTAATCTCTTTGTATAATAGCCCTCATGTTTCATTGTTACCTTGTCTAGCTTTGTTTATATGTAACTCGCTTTTGGTGAGTATCGTGTCAAGTCAAGTCAAGTCAAGTCAAGTCAAGTCAAGTCAAGTCAAGTCAAGTCATCGGGATATTGTTAATAAACTGCACTTGAGTTCCAACTACACTCGCCTCCAGTGGGTCCTTATGTTACACACTGTAAGTTTTGAAGATTTTTTTTCCTAAGGATTTTTTTTTATTATCTAATGTGCTAAGTACTTTGTGCATGTGAGTCACACTACAATTTAAGGTGTGTTTCATGTTCACTGTCCACAGAGTAAATTAACTGACCATCAACTATGTTGGTGTCACAGCCCCTCTTCCAGCACACTCTGTTTACGCTTTCTGGAGTAATTTTTAATCACACACACCTGGAATCTATGTTAATTTATTTTGATTGATAATCCATCACCTGTTCTTTCCATCATTGATTCTTTGTATTAGCCAATTCTTGAATAACATTCTTGGCTCTTGGTTTTCTTTTGACTTCGGTTTACTCAACATTTGCGTCAGTAGCTAACACAATAGGCTTTCTCCGAAAATACTGAAGCCTTACTGAACCATACCTAAGTACACTGACCAATGACATTCAGAGTACAAAAAAAAGAGGTGAGCCTACACAGTATGTAATGTGGCACCTTCTGAATATAAGGCTACATTGCTTTAGAAACTTTCTCCTTAAGACAGTGTTTTGTCTGAAAAAAAAAATCCTTTACAACTTCCTTTTCATTGATCTGCACTACTTCAGAGTATGACAAACATTTCACTGCTCCTCTGAAGCACTCTGGCAAGGACAACTCATCATGTTATTCAAGAAGTACAATTCCTGCGTGGGCCCAGTGGAGCAGCAATACTCGGCAAAGCAGGCAATACTCCTGTCCCCATGGATTTTGAATTGCTTTGAGTTCTGGTAGAGAAACTTGGCCTAGAGTGGTCTTCCTCTGTCAAGCCTTCACACAGCTGATTGGATACATGGTTTCTCTAGTTGGGCCTGAGAAACCAGACACTTATTTCCTGGTCCGAACCCAATGCTGATTAAGTAGCTATGCAGTGCCATAGATTTGGCTCTGAGTGACCAAAGTGACAGCACAATCTTTTGGCCGCAGTATGGGGGGTTTGACATGCTGAACGTAAATCTCACGAACATGAAAAACTCAGAGAAAAAGGACCTCCTGGATGTCCTGGTGAACCCTGTTAGCCTTTTTGGGGATGCCGTTGAAACAGAGTGCTTCCTAGAGACTCAGAAGCAGATAAAAGGCATAAGTCAACATTTCAAGCTAAAGCATGTCGGAGCACCCCCTCCCACTCTCTATCGCTCCTTATCTGTGTGACACTCTGCCAGAACACCAGCCAGCTCGGCCTCAGCCCCTTGTAGAGAGCCTGAGCCAGCTGTAAAGCCCAAGGTCTTTTGGCCATAGTAACACCCCTTTCCAGAGTGTGAAGATCTTCACCCAAGTGACAAACCATCTTGAGGAAAACAGCATTGTTCCTGACAATGCTGCTTGACAATGGCACTGAAGATGGTACGACAGCACATCCCACTGCCTGTTGTGGGCAATGAGGGCACAAAAGTGTTATTGTGTTCCAGCTGTTCCACTGTGCAGTGTAATATAGTTGAAAAAATGCACAATACACCTCGACATCAGAGCTCTTTCCACTTTCAAGCCACACTCACTCTCACTATGAACAGTTTCCTGCCTCCGAGTGGTGAGTGGTTGTTATTTTTCATGGACTTGTATTGTTTCCTGTGTTTCCTTTCTGTTGTCATGGTTTCTAAGAATGTTATCATTCATTGTCATAGTTACCCTTTGTTAGATTGATTTCATTCACCTGCTCCTTGTTTAGTTCATCTGTTTGCTGTGTAACTTTTGCCCTCAGTTTGCTCTGTTTTTTGTCTGGTGTAATTTGTGTATAGGTCACACTGTTACATGCTTATTTTGTTCTTTGGATTCTCACCTTCTTGTATTTTTATTTTAATTTGTTTAATAAAGTACAATTGCTGCAAATAGATCCACTTTGCCTCATCTCATAATTTTACCTGTTCAGACGTGACAGTGGTTCAATCCAAGTCTTCTGAAGAGACTAGAGATGCAAAGTCTGATTCATTTCCGTGAACCGGTTCTTTTCGGACAGTTTGGCTCAATGAACCGGTTCAAAAAGCTGATTCATAGATTTTTGACGTCAACATGCTCTGATGCCACTACGCATTTCTTTTCTAACTAATCAGTGTCATGTTATATCAATGAAACGTTCAAACAAATTCACTTCAAATAAAAACATTCAAATAAAAAGTTATTTGTGTGAACGCATATTGCTGATTATTGCCTTTCATTCACTTTCATTCACATAAGTTTGTGGTCACAGTTTCTTTGTATCACGGATCCTTTATGTCGGATACAACTGACCAATATTGATTAGCCTACATCTTGGATAAGATTCACAACTACAACGCACATATTTATGCACAAACGCAGATATGTTCTACATGTCTAAAGAATAAACTCATCGATTTCACTTAACAACTTAAAATATAATCTGCATTTATAATAAACCATAGTAAAATTTATCTCTCGACAAAAAGGTTTTTGCAGGTTTTAATAAAATGGTATTTAATAACAGTAGTCATAATAAGCATATTTCCAGTACGTGCCTCAGGCTTGCATGGTATCGTCAACTCACTCATCAGACTCCTCGATGATCCTCAGCAAACTTCGATAGTTGGTTGAACTGGCTCATTTGGTTCGAGTCGGACGTGTTACTTCGGCTTGTGCGTCTTGTGTCATCAGCCCGGAACTTAAGTTCGATTAGTGAACCGGCTTGACCTGTTACTTCCTATGAACCAGTTTCAACCGGCTCAAAAGAATGATTCGTTCAAGAACCGAACATCACTAGAAGAGACATATGATCACTTTATGAACAGATTTCATTTTGTTGTATCTATATGTATACTAGGATGTAGGATGAAGCAGTGGAAATAATCCTGGAAAACTTTTTTCATAAAGACCGAAAATATGGAGAGACCTCCATTGGCCAGGCCATATGACATGACCAGGGGCAAACTGGCTTTCTGGAGCACCGGGAGTTTTCCCTGGACATTTTGTATGTCTCCCTCATCTTTCACACCTGATTCAACTAATGAGCTCATTAGTAGAGACTGCAAGACCTGAAATGGGTGTGTCATGCCTCGAGTATACTTCACGTTCCGCGCCCGGACGCGTCAGGCGCGCACTCGCGTCCGCGCATCTTTCAAAGTATACTAAACCAAGGATGCGTGCGGATGACAGAGTTCGACACATGCGCAGTGCAATTTTTTCTATACTATTACCAGACAACCGGACATTCGCTGGGCAGGATCGGAGAAGAAAAATAGTGCAGCCACCATTGCAACATAGTTCAGAAGATACACCAAGAGAACAGGAATCAAAAACGATGGAGAAGGCATGCTTTTGAGTTTACTCGTCTTATTTTTGAATCGTTCTTTACACACTCTTCTTCGACGACTGCACATTGTGCTCAGTACTGTGTGCGTATTGCCATCTTCTGTCCTGCTTGCGCATGCGCTGTTGCACGCGCACTGTCCGCGCGGTCTCGAAATTTGGGCTGCGCGCGTCCGCATGAGGAAAATTACGTCATGCAGACGGTGCACGAACGCGGACGGCTGAAGTATACCGGGGGCTTCAGATATAAGGAAAGTGTGCATGGCTGGTCGTACTCCAGGACAGGTTTGAGAACCACTGTGCTAGACAATGTGGGTCGGCCCGTTGCTACTTAAATATATAAAGAAGGAATAATAGTACATTTACATGTAATTCCGCCGGCCCAGGCGAATGCCCACATGGCCCACATGACTCAAAATGATTAACCTATTTAGCATGCTCTGGCTCAGTGCAGTGGTCTAACAGCGATCGTCAATGTCTAAATGTTTGAGATGGTCAATCAATTAAAAGAAGGCAGGGTTTACTGTTCACAGAAGTCGACCCCAAGCAGTAATGCTGCATTACAGGAATATTTGCTAACTGTTTAAAGGTGCCCTAGAACTTTTTTTTAAAAGATGTAATATAAGTCTAAGGTGTCCCCTGGATGTGTCTGTGAAGTTTCAGCTCAAAATACCCCATAGATTTTTTTAAATTAATTTTTTTAACTGCCTATTTTGTGGCATAATTACAAACGAGCCGATTTCAGGTTGTGGCCCCTTTAAATCGCACGCTCTCCGCCCCCTCTTGAGCTCTCGAATCTATCACAGCATAAACAAAGTTTACACAGCTAATATAACCCTCAAAATGGATCTTTACAAAGTGTTCATCATGCATACTGAATGCATGCGTCGGATTGTGTGAGTATTGTATTTATTTGGGTGTTTACATTTGATATTGAATGAGTTTGAGGCTATGCTCTGTGGCTAACTGGCTAACACTACACTGTTGGAGAGATTTAAAAAGAATGAAGTTGTGTTTATGAATTATACAGACTGCAAGTGTTTAATAATGAAAATAATGACGGCTCTTGTCTCCGTGAATACAGTAAGAAACGATGATAACTTTAACCACATTTAACAGTACATTAGCAACATGCTAACGAAACATTTAGAAAGACAGTTTACAAATATCACTAAAAATATCATGTTATCATGGATCATGTCAGTTATTATTGCTCCATCTGCCATTTTTCCCTGTTTTCCTTGCTTGCTTACCTAGTCTGATTATTCAGCAGTGCACATCCAGACGTTCTGCCCTTGTGTAATACTAACTGCCCTTGTGTTATGCCTTAATCATGGGCTGGCATATGCAAATATTGGGGGCGTACACCCCGACTGTTACGTAACAGTCGGTGTTATGTTGAGATTCGCCTGTTTTCCGGAGGCGTTCTGCCCTTCTGCCCTTGCCCTGCCCCTGCCCTGTTTTTTGGAGACGTTCTGCCCTTGTGTAATACTAACTGCCCTTGTGTTATGCCTCAATCATGGGCTGGCATATGCAAATATTGGAGGCGTACACCCCGACTGTTACGTAACAGTCGGTGTTATGTTGAGATTCTCCTGTTTTCCGGAGGTCTTTTAAACAAATGAGATTTATATAAGAAGGAGGAAACAATGGAGTTTGAAACTCACTGTATGTCTTTTCCATGTACTCAACTCTTGTTATTTAACTATGCCAATATAAATTCAATTTTTAATTCTAGGGCACCTTTAAGATAAAAATGTAAAATACGGTGGCCATCTGCCTGGTTTTAGGTCGGGCAGTCCGGTTTTAATATACCATGCCCATCTACCGGCACAGCCTTGAGCTGGACGCTCATTTGTCCTCCTTTTAAGATCATCATTATTTTATACTTTATTCAATAGTATATAATTAATTCATAAATAGCTAATAAATTAAAACATAGGCTAAGTTTAATCTCTTGATGTACATCCCCCTTTTGAGCCCAAAACAGGAACATGACATGCTTGAACATGCTCAAATGGTTGTCTTTCCTAAACCCTTTAGAGTTTGAGCATAGTTGTGGTCAGAAGAAGACAAATGGAGCTCTGTTTTTCAAGTTTCAGAATTAATATACTGTAAAAATAAGTTGTTATCGTTCTTAATATTTTTAGACAGTATTCTATAGAGTAAATGTTTACCATGGTAAACAAAGTGACATCAAGCCTGAGGTCAGGTCAGTGAACGTCAAGAGGTTAAGCTAATATTAAGTGATGAAGCCCACAACATAGACACAATATTGTGTTTTTACTCCAAAATAGTTCCAAACAGAGTCACAGCAGAACTTTTTTGTCTCTGCTGAACACAGTAGTGTTTTGTTCTTGAATGATTTTTTATTGAATCGCCTGAGTCAATGATTCAATGACCCATTCATAAAGATAGTATGTTCAGTTATTTCACTTTAATGGCAATGAAAATGACCTATTAATTGCCACTGAAGTGAAATTACTGAACCTAAAAATACAAGCTTGATAAAAATGTTCATTTTAGAAGAAAATTTCAGACGGCACTTAGAGGCTTTTGCATCTGAAGTCTTTAGTTTTAAAAATTATACAACTGGCCTCTGTATCCCTTTAATATGTAATAAATATGATTTATTTTGTTTTAGTCCTTTGATGCATTTGCTACACTCTCTCCTGATTTCCCCCACCTCCACACACTTCTCTTTGTTTGACAAGTTTGTGGGGTTATGCATACAAATAAAAGTGAAAGCCAGTGTGAATTTGTTAGACAGACAGTTGAGACTTGTGGCATATGGGGAAGCAGGCTGGACACAATCCAGAGGGCTAGAAGCTATACAGAGAAAAAGAGAGCAAAAGGGGAATGACTGGTGTGTGGAGTAAAAGAGACCGACAGAAAGGGAGAGAGATGGAGGCCCCAGGCAGCCTGCCCGGTCTTTGTTTACAACAAAAAACCATTGTTTGATGTGGCCGCAGAGCCTCTGCTTCAAACCAGGCTTCTTCTCCCACAGGATGTGCTGAGGGTAAGATGCCAGACAGAGACTGAGGACTGGAAAACCTGTAGGCCTACACCAAGGAAAATTCTCAGGACATTGGAATCTGTAAGTTCACTATTCGTTCCTTGTGTTGTAGCTGCCACCCCGGGACGACTCATCGCTGTGCTCCTAACTGTTGGAACAAAAGCTTGATTGTTGCCCAGCCAAACCTTACTTTAATGTTTTTTCTTTGTCCTTATTTAGAATGCAACCAACCGGATTAGTCTGATTTGCCAAATACAAAATGTTGCAGCACTGTGTTTTGGTTTGAGGGGCACAAAGAAAGTTGGGGGACTTAGGTTGTCAAAGGAATAAATATATGCCTAAAAAGACTCTAATGCTAATTTTTTGTTTCCTGAAAGTTTTAGTTTCCTTCAGGTGTGTCTGTAGGTGTGAGTGAGAGTGTGAATGTGTGTGTCTGTGTGTGTTAGCCCTGCGTTGGACTGGCCGTGGCCCAAGACAGGTGAGATAGGCTTCAGCATCCCTGAGACCCTACAGAGGAAAAGTGATTGAAAATGAATGCATGGACTGGGCAGAGGGACTACACATTAGTCACATTTGTGCAAAAGAATAAAGATCTGTGGCTATGAAATGTTCAAGAAAAATTCTTGGTCCCACTTTATATTAGGTGGCTTTAACTACTATTTACTTGCATCAAAAAATAAGTAATTGTGTTCATATTATATTGCAAAACACTTTTGCTGCTATTGAGGTGGGATACGGATAAGGTTAGGGACAGATTTAGTGGTATGGGTAGTTTTAAGGGTGGGTGAAGGTGTAAGGGATGTGTCAACAATGTAATTATAAATGTAATTACAGAAATTAATTACAGATAAAAACATATGTACACAATAAGTGCATTGTATCAAATTATTAATTTAAATGTAAGTACATATGATATAAAAAGGGACCAAATTCTCTTTTTCCATTTCATTTTTTTTTCTTTTAAAAACTTTCTCATAAACTCTATTTGAATTTCTGTATTTCTGTGTATATACATTCCACTTTTATGTAGACATTTTTGGGTTTTTTTCTTTACCCTTGTCCCAGACTTTCATTCTTAAAATATGAAAATCCAGATATTGATATTTATAAAAAAAAAAATAAATAAATAAATAAAAAACTGTGATAGAACTGTTGTAAAGTTTCCCAGACTGGTTTAAAATTAAATTTCTGGTAGTGATAAGGCATACTAATCTTATGACATCACCACAGCCATTAATCCACCATATTGCCTTTCTTAAAACATACTTTCATAAGGTAAGGATACCTTATGAAAGTATGTTTTAAGAAAGGACTAAGAACACAGTCAGGTCTGCCACTCCTTCCAGGGATAGACTGGGACTAAAAATTAGTTCAGGACCTGTAGCAGCCCATCTACTGTCAGGGTTTCCCTTTTCTGTTCATGTATGAGTTTGTTAATTGTTTCAGTGCTCCTTGTGTGCCTGCCTGTTTGTCTCCTTGGTTACTGATTAATCAGTGTCTTCAGTTCAGGTGTGTCTTGTTAATTTAGTCTCGTTAACTCCTCTGTTTGCTGTGTATTTAAGCCCTCAGTTTCTGTCTGTTCTTGGTCTAGCTTTGTTTAATGTTACATGTAGTTTGGTAATTTATTTTCCTGGTTATTTCCCCTGTTCGGATTACTCCATTAAAGATTCCTGAAGATAACTTCTTTGTTGTGTGATTAAATACTACAACCCACTGTGACATCTACTAGATCATTATAAATGACCTCTTATATGTCAAAAGATCAGGGAAATTTTGATCTCTCAATTCATAGCCCTTTTAAAAAACAATTTTATTAGGTTTAGCAGTCCTTGTTGATTTAGTAGTCCCCTGATTGTAAATGAATGTGCTCCAGGGACTTGAATCTATTGTTAATCATTGAACAGCTTTATGTGCAGACTAGCTACTGGTAGCCTAGTTTATAAATGCTGCAGATTTATATGGAGCAGTTCAAGGTTTATGATCAAAAATGTATCTTGTAATGAAACAATAGGAAGCACTTTTTTGTGATAACCCATTCATTAAAAAATGGTAATAATTTTAAATCACAAAATAAGAAAATGCAGCCAACTTGTGGTTTCTGCAATTAACCCTTTTTTAATATATGGTCTCCACAATTTTTAAGTATTCACAGTTACACCAGGACCACCACGGTAATTGTCGACCCTTACCCGTAAATCTACACTGCTTATTTCCTGTCCTCTTTATATGTCACAAATTGAACATTGCTGATAAAGTGAAGATTGAAGTAATGACTGAAAATAGAGATTTGCCATCAGAAAAGAAAAAAAGTTTAAAATATACTAATAGAGTACAGTTGTACAGCATTGGACAGTACAGAATCTTTTTTCAAAAAACAAATAAACAAAAATCATACTGATCCCAAACTTTTGTAAGTATCATTTAGGAGGTGTGATGGCGCTGAAGTCATTTTATTAAACCCGGGGAAAATACGCCATCTGATATTTTTTTGATATTTTTGCAATTTGCTGTTATACCACACATGTACAAGATGGCTGAAAATCATGATCTACTTGACTTACTGACATGTTCTGACTATTTGCCAAGACAGAGCGCATCTCGGTGTGAGGATGGAGACTTATGATCTTAGGTTCAGCTCCTGCAGAACGAGGTCGCTGTACTGCAGCGGTGTCTCTGTGACTCGCTGAACCTGCAAAAGAGTATGACTGACTGCATGTGTCCAGATGAAGGTATCGTTCTTGTTTGAGTCATGACCAACATCTTATCCTTTTAGCCGCTTCTACCCCATATGCTCGAGGACATGCTCCAGTGGGAGATTCAAGGTCAGTTTTTATCATGTGTGCCTGTGGTGGCTCAACCAGCATGGGCTGATTTGTCAGTTACTTCCAGGGTTTTGGCCTCTGTCCTCCATCAATTGCATCTTGAACTTCTAATATTTGACGTTGAAGGAAAGATGAGTCTGGGTGATTGGCTTCAGTCTGTCAACATATAAAGGACTTTACTAGACCTTACTGATTCCCAGATGTTACTTGAGCTCCCCTGTTTTCTGTCCAAGGAGCTGAAGAAGTTGTTTAATATCCTGAGCTCCCTTGTGATCCATTTAGGTTGTTTTTTTGCCATTCGATAATAAGGATTGCATTATGAGAGGTATCCTGGACTGGGTTCAGATGACAGCAAACCTTTGCCTAAATTTGTCATCCACATGCTGAGTGAATTTTGAAAATTGAGAATGCCTCCTCCGCTGGAGCAAATCGAGCTAATATTTAAGCATGCTGTGTAGAAATATCGAGTAGCGTTCTATGGTACTGCAGTAATGTATGTGATGGACCTTCTCTTGTATGCGCATGAGCTGCATGCAGTCTTGGGTCTGTGTGGTCATTATGCACCTCAAGCCCCGCAGTCAGTTCCTGTGGCAAAGGAAGTTCATTGTTTCAAGTGTTTGTCGCCAGGGTATACTTCACCCTAACTGTCCATCCTGTAGACTCCAGAATAGTCTAAATGTGCACTCAGGAGATTTGCCCAATCAGCAGGTTAAACAGACAATAGAGATGCTGAGATTGGAACACTCAAGTAGTGTCGCGTACAGTGGTTGCGAGCCCAGGTACCTCACTTAGGCCCAGGTCGGGAAATTTCAGAGGGGGGAAGATGTTTCCGAACGAGAATCTTTTTTCCCACGAGACAGTAATTGTGCCTCACTTACCTGCTCTTGGTCATATGGAAAACCTCACATCCTCATCTTACTGGAACACACCTTTCCATGTTTAGGTCAATTTTCATTAAGCCAGGTATTTGAAGCTACCCAGGATACGGGTGCTTCTGTTTTGGCCATGCGAACGGATATTTCAAAATTGTTTCGGGGGGGGACTTACAAAACAACAGCTTGGTCTGCGCATCCTTTACAGCTTGCAGATGGGGCAATGTGTTGTCCATCAGGTTTAGCTAGATTACAGTTTGGTTTCATGGGCCAACTCTCCTACCATCATTTTGCAGTCATCCAAAATCTTTCAATGCTGTTCGTCTTAGGCATGGGTTTTATGATAAGATCTTCTGTCATGATTTGGGTTGTTCTGGGAGCTGTTCTGGGTGATGTGCCAGGAGGTGACTTAATAATGCCAAGTCACAGTGTGCTTGGCTTAAAGTCCAGTTCTTTTAGTTTGGCCACAACAGTTGACGAGGCTACACTAAGTGATGGCAAAAAATTAAACTTGCTAAGTTGTTGAGATCTTTAGCTGATTTATTCGACGGACATCTAGGCCATACATCCTTGGCTGAGCTCAAAATTGACACAGGACTGGCCAGACCTATCATCTTGCTTCATACAGTACTTGCTTCCTACCGTAAAGTTGATTCAGTGGCAAATCGACATTGGTGGAGGCCATTACTGAACCAGCGTTGTGGCCGTGGCCCATGCCAATTTTCATCGTTCCAAAGAATTCCAGTGAAAAGTGAAAGACTCTTAACCACTCCCAGAATAGACCCTTTTTTTTTAGCTAGAGGAAATTTTGCGCTACAATTGATCTAGCCAGGGCTTATTGGCAGGTGGCCATGAAGGAATCATCAAGGCCAAAGACAGCTTTCATTTCTCACCGTGGGTTGTATTAGTTCCATGTTCTACCTTTCGGCCTGTGCAATGCCCCAGACACTTTTCAAAGGCTCATGAACACTGTGCTGATGGGCCTTACATACGAGTCATGCACAGTGTATCTGGACAATATTGTAGTCACCTCGCCCACGTTTGAGCAACACCTGATAGACCTAGAGGAGGTCGTGGCAAGGCTCAAGTCTTCTGGTCTGTCGATCAAGTTGGAGAAGTGTCAGATCTAGAGGAAGGAACTTACCTTCTTGGGTTATTGAGTCACCAAAGATGGTATCCTAATGAACGAGGAGAAGGTGAAGGCAGTGGTTTATTTTGTTACTCCAGTAAACGCAAGGCAGGTGAGACAGTTCTTGGGTCTGAGGAGTTACTACCAACGATTAATTCACGAATATGCACAACATGCTGAACCTCTTTTCGCACTTACAAGAACCAACATTCCAAGACTGTCAAAATGCTATGTATTTCCTCAAAAGTAAACTGACAGCTGCACCTATCTTGAGGTTTCCGCAGTTTTCACTTCTATTCTTCATTCAAATAGATGTGTGTGATGTTGGTCTGGGTGGTGTTTTGATAGTGACATGTGAAGGCCAAATATGGTAACCCATACTCCATTAGGCCACAACTGGCCACAACTGCCTAATGCAGAGGGAAGCAGAGGGATGAAGAAGGTAGATGGCCTATGCCAGCCATGCTTTGCACAAGTCTGAATGGCCATACTCTATCCCCAAGAAGGAGTGCCGAGCGGTAATTTAGGCACTTGAGTATTAGACCATACACTGAGGGACTGCACGTCACAGTTTTTTCTGACCACAACAGTCTGAAGTGGTTGATATCATGACCAAACCCCACTGGAAGGTTGGCTCAGTGGTCACTTCAGTTGACGAAATTTGATTTTGAGGTTATCCATAAACCCGGAGCATCCAATAGCATTCCTGACAGTTTTCCAGGATCCCATTACCTGCCTGTGGTCAGCTGCTAAGTTGTCTTTGGAGGAGTGATGCCACTGGTTAGAGGGGGCTGCAGAACCCTTCTTGGTCTGGACATTTCACAAAAATCTTGAGTATATCCATTCAGCCAAGAGATTAAATTCTCGACAGGCTCACTGGGCATTGTTCTTTGGGTGCTTCAGATCTATTTTATCTTATCATGCAGGATCCAAAAATGTCAAGCCAGATGCCCTGTCCTGCCAGTTTGCTGGCGAAGACAACAGCCTCACCCCTGAACCTATTATACATCCTTAACATGTGATGGCGGCTGTCATTTGGGACATGGAGACACAGGTCTGAGAGGCCCTTCGGGTGGCTGAGGTGCCTGAGGAATGCCCAGAGAACCTTTTGTTTGAACCTAAAATAATCCATTCCTTTGTCCTTCAGTCAGGCCACTCATCTAAGCTTGCTTGCCACCTATTAGCGGCATCTATTTGAAACCTTTTTTGTCCTTCTATGGCTGGGGAGGTCTGTCAGTTTGTGGCTGCTGGGGAGGTCTGTACCCAGAGCAAATCTTCCAACAAGCCTCCTGCTGATCTGCTCCAACCCCTCCCTATCCCCTCCCATCCTTGGTCCCATATTCCCATCTAGTGGCAATTCGGTTATCCTGACTGTGGTGGATCATTTTCCAAAGGCAGTCCAGCACCCCTCTGCTAAGGAGACGGCACTGGTGGTGGTAGACCATGTCTTTTGTATCCATGGTCTTCTGGTGAATGTGGTCTCTGACAGGGGGCCCCAGTTAATCTTAAAATTCTAGAGGAAATTTCTGCTGACAGATTGGCACTTCTGGAGGAACGAGCTGACCTGACAGACTTTGTGGCTGGAGACAGAGCCAGGGGATCCTCTTGCCAAGGTGGCAGATCCCCGCAACAGAGTGGAGTCAGAGGAGGAGTCAAGTGACTGAAGGGAACCAGCGAAGACGGGGATGAAGAACTGGATGTCTTAGGAAGAGGAGGTGGGAGAGGGAGACTGGGTGGAATCACTGGAGATGCAGGAGACATGGAACTGGGTGGGACCAGCAGAAACGCAGGAGAGATGGAGCTGGGCGGGACCAGCGGAGATGAAGGAAAGGACACCTTCAAGCCCATCTGCACTGCTGTCATGGTCGTCTGCTCCGCCGTGGGGGTCTTCAATCCTATCTGCTCTGCCGTGGTGGTTGTCTGCTCCAACATGGGGGTCTTGAAGCCCATCTACAATGCCTGTGCTGCCCTGGCCACCTGCTCAGCCTGCTCCACCCTGACCTCCTTCTCTGCCTCAGTCTCCAAGCCCTCTTCCATTACATGAACCTGGACCTCTATCCCAACCCCTGGTTCTGCCTCCACTCCACCACCCTCCTGGTCCTCTTGTTTTTAGGAGTGTCTGGAATCCACTCCTTAAGTGGGGGGCTATGTCACATTCACCAGCTGGAGTGTCCTTAAACTCTACCAGAGGGCACTCCTCCCAAGCCCTTTACTATTGCATCACAAACTACATTTCCCATAAACCTTTGCCTGGACTCAGTATTGTGATTACATCCACCTGTGCATCATTATCTTGTTAACCCGGTCTATATAAGCTGTGTGTCTTTCAGTCAGTTTTGTCAGTTGTTGTCTTCGTGAGGATGTAGCATGTGTTTTTCCCTTTGTTTCCGGATTTCTTGTTCATGTTTGGATTATCTCGTTTTATTAAATTTCTCCTTGCGTTTGGACCCAACCTCTCCTTTTTCCTGCTTAATATGTTACAGCCTGTGTGGCAAGTATTTGCTGAGTTTCGGTTCATTCGGTTCACAGAGACTGAGATGGCAGAAAGCACACCCATTTTGTTTTCTTTATTTACAAAAAGTTTTGTCATGATTGTGAGTTTACACAAATAAAAATAAACATTTACTGTTTCAACTGATGTATTACTCGTTTTTGTATGACAAAAATTGACGGAATATTTTAAATTCTTTTCGCCGTCATCAGGAAAAAATGTAAGTGATCACACCAGCACCACAGCTGACTCTAGGGGGTTGATATTGAATAGACCAGTACACAAATTAAGGGATATATTCGAGGAGATATAGCATCCACTTTTGTTGAAAAAAAAAAAGCATCCTCTCTCTATAAAAACACCCCTGACCATCTTCTTTAGATTCATATACTGTCATGTACATTATGCAAAACTTACCATGCAAATGAAAAATTAAAATTCTCTACATTTAATAAATTATAAATAAACAGTGATTGTCCAACTGGATATCAGTATTACAACAAGCTGTGTACCAGGTCACACAAGTCACACAGATTTGCGCTCTTCAAAAACGGCCATAAGAAAGGTGCACATATTTTGACAATCAGTAAAATGAAGACAGAAGAGAACAGAAGGTAAATTTAGTGTTTCAGGATATTCTTCTGAACATTAGAAAGAATAACGTACTCAGTTATGAACGTAACCTCAGTTCCCTGAGATATGGAACGAGTACTGCGTATGGGGAAAAGCTCCTGTTTTCCTTTGTGCTGAAGCCTTTTTCAATAGCGCAGTGTAACTGCACGTCTATTGGTTCAATCATGAAAACCTTTTGAACCAATGACGGTGTGGTAAAGCTGTGCGAACCATAGGATTTCAGGTCATTTGACTGAAGCGACGACACTGAAGCCACAGCCTCGTGGCACAGCATAGAACGCAGTACTCGTTCTGTATCTCAGGGAACCGAAGTTACGTTCATAACCGAGTACGTTCCATTTCGATAATTCACTCATACTGCGTATGGGGAACGAATTCAACAGCGCCGTGCCACGGCAGGGAACAATTGTACATATCTTGGGTGCCTAGGGGCCCAGTGGATAAGTGAGAGGGCCAAGGGCCATCAAACCCTAGTTACACTGGTAGAGGGAGACACTCCCTAACAGTGGCATGATGACGGAGCTCGAAGACCGACCACTTCTGGGAATAGAGGCGTCTTGTAGACGGAGCTCTAGCCTGAGAAATGGTGTGCAAACACGTCCCTGGGGAGGCTCAAAGGCTCCCATCGAGGGAGCACAGGTGCAGAGCCCACAATTCTGGCTGAGGATGCCAGATTGTCCTGTTTGCCTGAGAGAGGAGGTCCCGTTTCAGGGGGATCATCCATGGGGCTTCCGTGGAAAGCCTGAACAGCTCCGAGGACCAGACTTGGCTCCTCCAGAGTGGGGCCACCAGCAGGACTCTGTGTTTGTCTTCCCATGATTCGCCTGATGACCTGGGGGATCAGTGCGATCAGGGGAAAAGCGTAAAGGAGGAGGCTGGGCCAGTCGTGGGCCAGCGCATCCAAGTCCTTTGAAAAATAAGTTGGGCAGTGAGAGTTGTCTTCTGAGGCGAAGAGGTCGACCTCTGCCTTCCCGAAGATCTCCCAGATCCTGTGAACCGTCTGGGGGTGTAGCATCCACTCTTCCAAGGGGACATTGCTCCGAGATAGCATATCTGCTCCCAGGTTCGTTCTGCCAGGTATATGCATCGCCTTGAGCGACCACAGCCTGGGTGCTGCCCAGACTTTGCCCCATCCTCTTTCTTCCCTTTAGATCAGGAAGACTTTGGAGGCATCGGGTCCAGCACTATTCTTGGCCGGGGGCCCTGGCGTCTCGGGAGCGTGGCGCGTTTAGCCGTCATTGGTTCAAAAAGTTTTCATGATTGAACTAATGGACGTGCAGTTACACTGCGCTATTGAAAAAGGCTTCAGCACGGATGGAAAAATGAGCTTTTCCCCATATGCAGTACGAGTGAAGTATCGAAAGGGAACAGACATAAAGTACATTGATTCATTGATAGATCAATGTCAAGGTTACATTAAATTATGCTAGGTAAATGTAGGCTAAGTGTGTTTATTTATTTTATTTTTTAAAAATATCAGATTTTAGTTTAACTTGAGCTACTGAGGGACTGAGAGACGACAATTCTGAGGGAGAAAGAAGACTGTTCCTTTCAGAAATTAACACCATATCTTTACCATTATATGGTAAAGTATTTACCTTTCACGTGAGAGCTTTGCAGCACTGAAAAGTCTCACCTTTAGAGTTATTTCTATTAAAAACTCTGTTTAAAACGAGCTTGGTGATAATGAGTACATTATAAACCCTTGATAGAGTGAGAGTGAACATAAAGTGTTAATCTGTTGCTCATTAAGACTACATTATCAGAAGAAGAATTCCTATGTATCCTTTTTATTTATTCTCCTCATAGTAATAAGTATAATAGTATAATCTAGTAATAGTCTCTAATCAATTAATCACACAGAATAATGTAGAATAAAGTCAATCAATAGGGAAAAGAATGTAGTATTTTGTTTTGATTGATTATTTTTAGTCTTCAATCCTTCTCTTTTAAATTGTCAATGAAATAACAAGTGAATTGAATAATAAAACCCAAAATAACAAAAGGGTATAAAAATTCAAAACCCAAATCAAGGTTCAGATTCAGAATAAAAATAAACAAAACAGTAAAATAATAATAAATTTCACACACAATTTCAAAATCAGTGTCTCAGTTTTGAAATCAGTTCTTCAAAGACATTCAGAGAATTATTTTAAAATCTGTTTCACAATGAGCTTCAGTTTTTGCATTCAACTCAGTCTAAATGTCCAGTTGAGTTTAAGTTCAGTTTCTCAATTTCAAGTTCAAGAGTATAAAGCAATGTTCATCAAAAAGTGGAAGAAAAAAAATTAAATCCAGGAGAGAGAAAAAACAATGTTTTATCCACTGAAGATCCAGGTAGAAAAAACTCGGGAAAAATAAAAAAAAATCAAAGCAAAAATAGTTTGATCCTGCCAGTTCGGCAGACTTCACGCTCTTTTGTTTGATCCTACCAGTTCAGCAGACTTCACGCTCTTTTGTTTGATCCTACCAGTTCGGCAGACTTCACGCTCTTTTGTTTGATCCTACCAGTTCGGCAGACTTCACGCTCTTTTCTCTGTTTCCAGGTACGAGAGGATGGAATGGCTCACCAGTCCCAACCGGAATACGAATATTCAGCAAGGACAGGATTCAGGAACACAATTCTCACAAAGAAAAAAAAACCCAGCCTTGTAACAACAAAGCCAA
This sequence comes from Megalobrama amblycephala, assembly GCF_018812025.1. Classification (NCBI taxonomy): domain Eukaryota; kingdom Metazoa; phylum Chordata; class Actinopteri; order Cypriniformes; family Xenocyprididae; genus Megalobrama; species Megalobrama amblycephala. The sequence continues at coordinate 21,535,112 of NC_063060.1, read as the reverse complement.
AATGAAACATTAATGTCATTGTCCAAATAAATCATTTCAAATTAAATCAAACTCTCTGTATAAATCATTTGCACATACATGAGAACATACATGCTAATTCACCATGTGCTCAATCCAACACTAGGGCCTATGCACAGTGTTAGCAAACTAGCACCGCATGGCGCGCATTTCATTTTATAAACCTTTAAACACGACTATATACAATCATATATCATATTGATACACTTTTAAAGCATTTTTGAAAACTTTTACATCACTTATTACTAGTGATGGCCGATTTCGAAACACTGCTTCATGAAGCTCCGAAGCTTCATGAATCTTTTGTTTCGAATCATTGATTCGGAGCGTGTATCAAACTGCTAAAGTCACGTGATTTTAGTAAATGAGGCTTCGTTACATCATTACTGTTTCGAAACATTTCAAAACAGTTTGAAATTTCAATGGTTCACCAGTAGAGGGCGATGATAAAGTGAGCCCATGAATCAAGCAGATTCACTGAGAACTATTGAACAAGTGTCTAGGACTTTACCCTATGGTTTTACTTGGTTTTACTTACTTTTATCTCCGATCAGTTTTATACATTTGAAGATGCTTTGATTATACATTAGAATAATTAAAATTAATAATGGTAGTTATTAATCTCTTATTGGCCTGTTTAGCTTGAGCCATGGAACAGAGAAACACGCATTGAAAATTGATAAAAGAACACATATTATACTACAGACACTCTATATTTAATCTTATTAGATGATTAGTTAATTCCATTTAATTGATTTTACTTTAAATAAAACTTTTGTTAAATACATTTGTTAAAGGGTATTTTTAATGCATGTTTGGCCTGAGTTTTTTTGCATTTGCACTGTTCTGACCACTAGGGTTCACCGTGGAGACGAGTGTCAGATTGTTTCGAAGCCTCGAATCATTACGGCACATTTGATTCAGCTGCTTCAGTGTTTCATGAAGCCTCGATCTGCCCATCACTACTTATTACCCGTTAAAATTCCTTTTTCACATTACAATTCACAGTATTTGCAATCAAAATAACTAAATACACTTCTTATAACAAAGTTTGTACTCACCAAGGAGAAGTATAAATCAGAAAACAAAAATAAAGTTGTTTCTCCCCGGAAAAGATGTATATTATATCTTATTGCGTCAGTCTCGTCATGTCCGGTTCAAACGTCGTCACACAATATTATTCTCAAACAGTCGAATTTCTAAAAGTTATATAATCACAGATATAAATTCAACTTGTTAATAATCTATCGCTGGATTATTAAACAAAGGATTCTAATCACAATTTGTGCAACTGCGTCTTCTCTCGTTCTGCCTGCTTGTCCGCTAACTTTCGGCAAGGGGCGGAACTAACTTTTCACCTCACCAATGAGCAATCGGCTCAAGAGCATTTCTAAATTTAATTTGTAAAGCAATTTTACTGCATTTTTCTTCTTTCTTTTTCTTTATATTTATATATGTTATAACAATAATAGTTATATAAAATTGTCAATAAATGCTAGTGACCTAGATTAATGACCTGGTTACACTATGATCAGGATGAAATGGGAGAGGAACCAGGAACCAACATATATAATATACATTTATAATATTGTGAAAATATTGGAAAATAATGTGTTTTGTTTTAATAGCTAAAAATTAAATTTATAAAACTTACAAAAAATGTTATAATAATTAGACAGATTTTGTAATCTTTGTGTAAGGGTAGCTATATAATTTATAATAGCTAAAACAACTTTTTGACCACTGGGCGGGCCTATGTATAAAATACATCCTAATCCTGGCTACTATGCCCGATGTTACAGTGTTTAATGACAATGCTTTTAATCCATTTCATAAATAGCCTGGAACAGATAAATTGAAAGAGGAAAAGAAAACAAAAAATGAAGTAGGGGAAACGGATATGGGCGACACCAAATCAAAGAAAGAAAGAAAGAAAGAAAGGTCTATTCAATAGGTCAATAAAAGTCAATAAATTATGCCTTAAAATTAAAATAACGTATTACTTGCTCTTTGAATTTCATGCTCATCATTTGCTAAAAGAAATATTGCACTTTAAAAAAAAAAACTTATAATATAGACCATTAAAAGAAATGTACCTAAATATACATTTTTTTTTTGTTCTTCCCATTTAACTTTTGTTTTCTTTTAGTTGAAAACTATTTTTAATATTTTCTTTCTTAATTCTTCGTTCAAACCCATTCATATTTACTTTAACCTCACCTTTTCTCTAGTATATTTCTTTACGCATGTATGTTTCTTCTACATTAATGTTTATATTTTTATATATCACGCCAACAATTTTGGTAAGATAAAGTTTGTAGCTTTCACAAAATTGCACCTTAAAAAGAGGATTGTTTCTTTCAGTGTAGTGAGAGTTCACCATTGTTATCTTTCAAACAAGCTTGACAGAAGATTTGACACTAATCTCAGTAAATTGGATATAGTATTTTTTGACATCCTTGCTGTGGTTATTTGGTTTAGTAACTTGCTTACATTATGCTACATATTTTGTTTTTGTTTTTACTTGTCTAAGTAGTGCTAGCCGGGCGTGTTGTGTTTTGTGTATTTGTATTTACTGCCTGCAACAATTGCGCAATTGACAGCTGTATTTACATGAAAACTGAATGTTCTGTGGATTTACCTAGTAAGCAATGTCAGGATGAAATGTTGCAAAAAGGCTGAGGGGTGGCTGCTGACAAATAGATTATGTCACCACGAACAATACAGGGAGTGCTGGTTTGGCGTGAGGGTGCCAGAAAATTATACAGCACACTGACATGTAACGATACAAAACGACAGGAAGAAGCTGCCAAGGACGCCTCACATTCTGGGACAGTCCCCATACAAGACAGGATCAGTGTCAAGAAAAATTTGACTCACAATTATTGTGTTTTGGTCACCATCTCCATGGCCTGCAGCTGTTCCCCATATCCCATTGCAAGGAGCAATTTTATTGTGTATATGCAAATGTTTTGAGGGCCAATTTTAAAAACTGACACTTCAACTTTTAAACGTGTCATTTTAGTTTGCTAATATCCTATTAGCTTAGAGAAACCCATTCTTTTACACATAATAATTTAATTTCAAACTTTCTTAACATACCTATATTTCTGTAAATTGTATAGTTTAAGAATAAACAACTTAAAATAAGATTGTACAATTTCAAAATAACCACATTTCTATAATAAACAACCTTCTAATGATGCTCTAATGATTTTAAATTACCTTTTTACTTCTATATCTGTGTTTTCAATTATTTTCATTTCAATGTAATATTTATTTGTATAGCACTTTTCACAATACATCGTTTCAAAGCAGCTGTACAGTAAATGCATGTGTCTGCATTACAATTTAGAGTGATCTGTTATCAGAGGTGACTTTGTCCAAGTAATGTATTTCTGCAATGTACATATAGAAATCATGCAGTTGGCTAACAATGTATTAGTTTAAAGCAGAAACAATGAGCTTGTTCAAGTAATTATTACGAGTTGTGAATGATTACAATATATGGAAAATTTAGGGTAACACTTTCTATGAAGCCTGTATTTATAATGCATTATAAAGGTATTCTTAATGCATTATAATACATGCATAATGCCTTATAAACATCCAACAACATAATAATTATAAGGCATTATTCATGTATTATAATGTATAATTTGTGGTTCCGGGTTCGCTCGGGCTGTACGCTCTCTCATCCACGTGAGTTGTTTTGTGTCTAGTTTGGATGGATTCTGGAATCCACTGCCGCTTCAATATATATCTTTTAAGTTATTTATCAACATTTATATTTCTGTTAAATTATTTGAATGACTTATTCAATGTATGTTAAAGCATCTATTTTCCTCTGTACCTGTAACATGTTATCAGTATGTTTTGGGAAAAGTTTCCTGCTCAGAGCAGAGCTCAGATCAACTTCAGCCTTGAAGAAGCTGTGAATCATGTGTATCTGTGTATGTGCGCTAAGTGTTCTGTGCAGGTCCTTTGTTACTGGACAACTGGCATTCTGCTTGAGACCAGCAGACGCCATGTCATGAACCCAAAAGGACATCCGGTACCTAAATCCAGGGTCCCCCTCGTCATCACCGTGACAAAGGGGTGATATGCTTCTTACTATCTGTCCATATGTGGAAAATTTCTAATCTTGTCTATTTTTCTTAGCCAATCAGAATCACCCAACCTGAAGTAATGAAGTTGTTAGTTGACTCTGTTAGAGTATAATTGTTGTGGAAATGTGAATGTACGGAGAGCGGCCTACGAACTCCTTGTGAGACTTGAAGCTGGCTTCTGCTGATTAAACTGCAAACTATACTTCATTAAATTTTTCTTCAATTTACTAATTTTTTTAAACTATAACTCCGGGTCTTTATTCAACATATCTGGTCTCAAGGGTCCTAAACTGTTTATCCCCAACAATGTGTTCTGTTAAGAGCGCACAGGTCGGGTTCATGTTTACATCAGCCACATGTTTTCATGTTATGCTTTGTGTGAATGCAGCTTGTGAGTGTTCTCATTAACTGCGTGCTTGTGTCTAGTTTGTTTGAGCACATGGCTTGTGATTGTTTTCGCTGGCCACATACTTGTGTTTTTGTTTTGTTTTGTGTGAGCACATGGCTTATTATGTCTGTTTCTTTGTGCCATGTGCTTGCATGTCTATTGTGTAACCCCTTGATTCTTGTCATCTGATTATTGGTTCATTTGCCCCACTTTCCTCCCGTGCCTAGACACGACGACAACACAGCCCTGAAATGTCAGCCTGATTGTGCCAACTAGATCAGTCCCTGTGAAGGCCTCATCGACACGACAGCCAGTGACACAGATTCCCAACAAACCATCCCCGTGATGAATACGATATTCAACTAGATGGAACTGGATTAAATATTTTGACTGTTGCAATCCCAATTGGATTTATGACCTGTAAAGCTGCCTGAATCATTATCAAGCACTGTTCGCTGTTGGCCAGAGGAGAACTGGCCCACCGATTGGTTTCTCCCAAGGTTTTTTTCTCAATTTTTATCACCTGTTTGTTATCTGATGTCACCTGTTGGAGTTTGGGTTCCTTGCCGCCGTCGCCTTTGGCTTGCTTAGTTGGGGACACTTGATATTCAACAATGTTTTTGATCTGCCTTCATTGACACCTTCATTGGTGAACTGAACTGAACTGGACGATGACATCACTGTTTTCTCCATTGCTGATAGACAAATTCACTAAATTAATAACTATTGATTTTTACAACTGAACAAATCAATACTGAATTTATTTAAGCTGGTCAATGACACTATTTTCTTTAAGAGCTGCTGTGTAGCCAATATTATTTACCAGTTATCACTGTAAAGCTGCTTTGACACAATCTGCATTGTAAAAAGCGCTATATAAATAAAGCTGACATGACTTGACTTGACTTGTTTGCACCGTATTTATTATTCCCTGTTTACCTTGCCTAGTTCTGTCTTGTCAAGTTGCCAGTCATTGAGCCCTTGCCTCATCCCTCAACCCGCATCCTGACACTACTCCATGTCTCCTGAAATTTTTGAAAACACTTAAGGATTTTTTAAGTCGTCATCTGGTTGGTTGAATTCTACAGGATGTTCAGGAGACGTGTGTGTTGCGTTCTTTAATGGTTTGCCTTGTAACAAATGCCGTGACGCCAAACCCCCTCGTGGAAGAAAAACACCATCATGTTTACAACTGTGACAATGAGCGCTTGATCAACTAAATGCTGGATTTTCAAAAGTATGTGAAATTCACAGCTTATTTGCTGCAGTAAACTTGCACAGCGTTCTTAAATGAATCATTTATTAGATGCACACCGGTCTGTTATCATAGGGACATCGACTTCACATTTTCACACCCCTAAACATGATGTGGAACAAAGTGAACTCTGATTTGTTGCCTTACAAATCAGTCAAATGGAATGTCAGTCAAATGTCCTCTTGGGTGAATCCAGACACTGTTGAGTCCAGACCTTCTGCCATCAGTCTGAAGGTCTGGCTACATGAGACTATAGCCATGGCTTCCAACATCCATGGAAAACTAAAACACTTGATGATTCTTTTGATTCAAACTTGCAAACTTTTGATTCATTAGATTTTTCTTGATTTTCCTTTCTATCAATATGAAGTACTGTAAGATGATTGGTATTACAAATCTGACATATCAAACATCTTTGACAATTGCTGCTCAAGAGCCCAAAGTACATTCAATTGGCTTTCATGAACTCCGCCGTTTCTTTGTTGGATTTCCTTTTGAACAGGTCACAGATCTCCATTGTGTGGTCTATACCACAAAATGCATGAAATTTCCTAACAGCAACTGAGAAAGCATTGATTGGTCTTTCTTTGAAGTTCAATTTAGTTTAATTACTGAATTGTTCAGTCTCTGTAGTGACTGCTGTGGCAAAACTGCTCCCCCTGCTGGCCATTTTAATGTTGAGTTTTTAAGTTGTTTTGTTATAGGAATTATTCTATTATCCGCTGGACTTTGAATTTCTCCAAAAACTGGATCAAGAACGTCTCGTGCTTGTTTCTCAATGCGAGGAGATCCAACTCTGGCTTTCGTTTGTCATTTTCTTGTATGCTGCAGGTAACAAAACTCAATTTGTTACATAAATTAAAGGCGATTTAGACACAATAACCTTTATGTTTGCTGCAATTTCCATCCTCACCATAACCAACTTCCTGCATTGTATTGAAGCCACTTCTCAAGAAAAGTGCATAAGATCTCAAAGCAGGACCATCTTTTGCTCTTATAGCAGACCAGTTTAGAGCTTTATCACTACAGGCAGATGTTAGTTTTATCTTATTTGTATGGCATCATCAAAATACACCACCGTGTATGCATGTGTAACTGAATACCAGACTAGGAGACAGGATTATCGTCAGACCCGAACGGAATGCACAGGTGAAGCAGGTAAAAGCGAATTCGGAGTTATTGATGACTGATGAATAGTGAAGAACAAAATTCTTTCATTTTACCAGGTATCTTGGGATGAGACGATGATCGGTGAGTGGAGGAGACTGGAGAGCACACACTTCTTTAATAGTTGGAACAGGTGAGCAGTAGAGTGGGGAAAAGGTGAGGAAACATAGGAAGGCAATTGGCAATAGGTATATGGGGGAGATCTCAGGAGTATAATTGGGAATCCACAGGAGACAACTTCAGGTAAGAAGTCGGTAATCCACATTATGTTCCAATCTACCTTATTCACTCAGTATAATATTTCCCAAATTGTTGTGTTCGGTGAATCATTTTGATTCTGAGTATTATCACTAGGTGGCAGTAAAACCTAATAAGAAAAGCTATGAGATGTAGAAGTTGTTATTGAGTTGCTGATAATCTGTTCGTTGATGCTTCCTGACATTATAGGATCCATCATTTGCTTCATTTTACAGCCTACAACATTACAATTTCTATTCAAAACATTTCAAAAACATTTTCATTATTAAAAATGCAATAATCCACATTTGCCCTCCAGACTTCACTTCCAAAATATTCAGTGTTTAAAAATGCAACCTATAATTATTTGACAGGCATTTTATTTCACTTTACAATTTCGCTTCCAGTAATTCAGTGGTTCAAATCCAGCAGATTAGTAAACATTGCACATCTTTGAAACTGCAGGAATAGCAGTAGAGTACGGCTCACCAGCATGTGATGCAAGCGGGTGTTGACAAAGACCAAAGCAACAGGTAGAGTAGTGGTTCCCATTACGCGTACTCCTGGGGGTACGTGAGGTGACAAAGGGGAGTACGCGAACAAAATGCTGAGTAGTTCATTTAATTATACCTTAAAAAAAATATTAAAATCGAGCATGTATTTCTAACTGCCAATGTCGCAAATCCAGTACATTTATGTACTACCAGTACATTTATACACTGATTCATGCATAAATGAATCAGTGTATCGAATCTGCTGTTCGGAGCGCCGTTTCAGCCGTTGGCAGTTTGACACGCGATCTGAATCATGATTCGATACACTGATTCATTTGTGCTCCGAATCTTCCTGAAGCAGTGTTTTGAAATCGGCCATCACTATATAAGTCGTTATTTTATTTATTTATTTATTTATTTATTTATTTATTTATTTTGGCGCACCAAAAATATTCTCGTCGCTTTATAATATTAATATTGAACCACTGTACTCACATGAACCGATTTAAATATGTTTTTAGTACCTTTATGGATCTTGAGAGAGGAAGTGTCATTGCTCCCTATGGAGGCCTCACCGAGCCATTGGATTTCAAATAAAATATCTTAATTTGTGTTCCGAAGATTAACGAAGGTTTTACGGGTGTGGAACGGCATGAGGGTAAGTAATAAATGACAGAATTTTCATTTTTGGGTGAACTAACCCTTTAATGGTAAAGGTATGATTGCAGTCAAGGTGGAAGAGAGGGAGTATGCAGAAGGATGGTAATCCCTTCAGGGGGTACTCCAAGCTAAAAAGTTTGGGAACTACTGAGGTAGAGCAAGTTAACATGTGTTTTTTCTTCTCCACCTGTTTTGGTCTGACCCTGCTGACCCAATGAGTGTTTTGCTGTCCAATGGTCATGCCTTAACTGCCATGTCTAGTATTAGTACTGCATCCTTCCCATGGGTATTTAAAGGTGCCCTAGAATTAAAAATTGAAATTACCTTGGCATAGTTAAATAACAAGAGTTCAGTACATGGAAATGACATACAGTGAGTCTCAAACACCATTGTTTCCTCCTTCTATGTAAATCTCATTTGTTTAGAAGACCTCAGAAGAACAGGCGAATCTCAACATAACACTGACTGTTACGTAACAGTCGGGATCATTAATATGTATGACCCCAATATTTGCATATGCCAGCTCATGTTCAAGGCATTACACAAGGGCAGCCAGTATTAACGTCTGGATCTGTGCACAGCTGAATCATCAGACTAGGTAAGCAAGCAAGAACAATAGCGAAAAATGGCAGATGGAGCAATAATAACTGACATGATCCATGATATCATGATATTTTTAGTGATATTTGTAAATTGTCTTTCTAAATGTTTTGTTAGCATGTTGCTAATGTACTGTTAAATGTGGTTAAAGTTACCATCGTTTATTACTATATTCACAGAGACAAGACTGTCGTTATTTTCAATTTTTAAACACTTGCATTCTGTATAATTCATAAACACAACTTCATTCTTTATAAATCTCTCCAACAGTATGTAATGTTAGCTTTAGCCACGGAGCACCATCAAACTCATTCAGAATCAAATGTAAACATCCAAATAAACACTGTACTTGCGCGATTAGACATGCTGCATGATGAACACTTTGTAAAGATCCATTTTGAGGGTTATATTAGCTGTGTGAACTTAGTTTATGCTGGTTAAGGCAATCGCGAGCTCCGGGGGTGGAGAGCACGAGATTTAAAGGGGACGCGCAAGGAATCGGTGCATATATAATTATGGCTCAAAATAGGCAGTTAAAAAAATCTATGGGGTATTTTGAGCTGGAACTTCACAGACACATTCAGGGGACACCTTAGACTTATATTAGATCTTTTAAAAAGACGTTCTACGGCACCTTTAATCATTTTTGACTTTTCCGTCTGAGTTAAATATCTTTTTTGGCTCATTTTGCCTGTAAAAAAACAAAACAAAAACACCTGCCTAATAATTATGCACACTTGCCTTCATGAACAATTATATATCACTTATAAATGATTAAATACAAAATTAATAGTAGTTATTATGATTGATGTGGTTTGGAATTGGTAAAATGTACCTGGAAAAAAATATTATCAGAAAATTAACTTGCATAATAATTATGCATGCACTGTATTGTATCTTGTTTCTCTCTATCAAAAGAATTGCATAAAACATAACTCTCTGAGTACCAACAATTCACTGAAAATTATTAAGTTGAGGTACATTAACATGCTCTCAAACATGTATTATTAGAATCTATATTTGAGTTTTAGGGATATTTGAAACATGGGATTTTGTTCATTTTAACAGCTACCAAGAGTTTAAATAGGCAGCAACGTAACTATACATTAACGCATTGACATCCCTATATATGACAATGAACCACTAACAATGAAGATTATAAAAAAAAAAAGTTTTTGAGAATCTAGAAGGATATTAAGATATCTTGAATACTTTTAGAGTCGCAGGCATAATAGCTTTAGAAAAAGAATATTTATGGCACTCAGATAGGTATTGTATGTGAATGAAAAAAAATGAAATACATTTCTAATTTTAACATGATTTGTTCATTAGATATTTAGAAAAAAAAGTGACCCACATTTGGTTTTTGACCACTGAAAATGTGTACAATTTACCTTTTTTTTCTTTTTCTTATGGAGCCACATTAACATGAAGGAAAGTTTGATAAGAACCTAATGCATCTAAAAGGATAATAAGATATCTTTAATACTTATTGGGTTACAGGCATGCAAATTTGGGGCAAAAAAAGTGCTTTTTCCCATTGGATTCTGACACCAGACAATGTTAGTACAAGTGGTTAATATATTTTGCAGGTAAACGTTTTAAAAATTTATGTCTTCACATAAATGTACAAAATAAAAGCTTTTAAGTAATATATAAGCCAAATTCTGTATATAAGTCAAAGTAAATGTGAAAAAGAGTTACAAAAATAGTTGCTACGCTTATTGTTACAACAATAGTTACTACAATTGGACTTTTTATTGCCACCACTATCATAAAATTTAAAAAAAAAAAAAATTACAGCTCAGTAGATTAAGCATAGCACTGCAAGTCTTTGTGGAAATGTATTCAAAGCAAATACCCCCCCTCACTCTTTTTTTTTTATACAATCAATTAACATTAAGTTTGTATAGTTAGATGTAGTAAAATATGTGTAATTTCTTCTCTTAAACTGCTGTAGTTTTAAATTAATATAAAATATCAGGAATATTTCATTAGTTCATTAATATAATCATTTTAAAATGGTGTGGAATGATACAAATTTGGAATGTATAATTAAAAATATAATCTTAAAAAAATAAGTATTTACACTGATTGTAAAAATGATTCAAGCTCAATCCAACTTAATTTAAAATCTGATTTAACGAACACTGTGTACTGTTATCTGGTTTGCAGAGACCACACAGCCATGACCTGAATAATGTTTCAGTAGTTTCTTCCACGCTGGGCTGCAGTTCAGTACCTCCTGATTGCCTACAGCACAGAATTTAAAAAATATATTAGTATCTTATAATAGTCAATATAAAAAATTCAATTCTTTTGTATAAATCATTGTGATTTAAGATACTGGGATATGCATTTAGTAATTTGTTAAGAATATATCACTTAAAATTATTCTTAGATGAATGTAATGTAGGGATTACCCAAAATGCATAGCCCATCCTGTGCTCTTGTGATGCCAACATTGATTTGGTTTTCATCACCCACAAAGCCAATGTGTTTGGAGAGCCATTCCCTTGAAGGCAAAGATTCAATCTCATCGCTGGGGCAGGAGCGAACCATCGACAGAATCACATACCGCCACTCACTACCTGCAGTCACATCATTATAATGCTCATCAGATTTTTGAATACATAAGAACATGAGAATCTTTTAGGACAAAAACGGTAACATTTTACAATAAAGTTTCATTAGTTAACTACTTTAGTCAACATGAAATAAGAATATCTCAACAGCATTTATTAATCTAGCTATTTAGCTAATCTATTTAGAAATCAAAACTCACTGTTATGAGAAAGAAATAATTTATTTTTACTATCTTCCATTTCGGTTTATAGCATAAATATACCTAATTTGATCACTCAGTGTTTGAAAACTCAGTTTTGAGAAACAAATAAATTTTTCACCCTTGCATTTCTGTTTATTTTGTAACTATATACAGAATATGCATACAAGTCAAGTCACCTCTATTTCTATAGCACTTTATATAATACAGATTGTTTCAAAGCATCTTCACAATAACAAATTCTCCTAAAAAGCAGCTCTAAAAAGCCAATAGTGGCATTATTCAGCTCAAGTCATTTCAGTGTTGATTCAGTTCATTTCAATAACTGTAAAATTCATCAACTGTGGAACAATTGTGCATACATACTGTATAGAGTGTGTATTTAAGCACATACATGTGAGTGCTATGACAAACTTCTGTACACTCCACTGCACAGTGAACAAGCAGTAGACGTGTAGTTTGACTTGTATATGGCTAATCGTTTGATAGTTTTTGTGTAGAGTTACTACGCAAAAACAATTTTAAGAACAGTTAAATTTTAAGAAATTGTGTGTAAGCAATTTTAAAGTGCCCCTATTATGTCTTTTTTAAGGTTCCTAATATTGTTTTGGGAGTCTCCTACAACAGGTTTACATGTGTAGGCAAGGTCAAAAAACACTTTAATTTTCTCATAATATACATTTAATTTCACCTCAGTTCTCAAATATTCATAAACGATTCATTAGAAGCAGTTTGAAGAATCAGTCTCTCTAAACCCCTCCTTTCCGTGAGCTTACACTGCTCTGATTGGTCAGATGGCCCAATCCTTTGTGACTGGTCTACTGTGTGCACCACATGCCGGATACGAAATGCCCATTGCCATAACTGAACGACAGCTATCAATTCGCAAGATATTGTATACAATGTATGGAAAGAAAAGATGGCATCGATTTTACTGTATTAATTCGAGCCCGAGTCCGGCGGGCAATATGCTAATGTTTCGTTGTGATGACAACGAAACGGCTTGGGATTCATTTCACAAACGAGAAACAACTTGTTTAATTGACTCAGAGTCGATTCTTATTTTTGACAGACAATAACTTTTTTTAGATTTAGACTTAGACTTTCAGATTTAAAACTTTGCAGGTTGTTTTCATTCACTTAGAGCTATGTTACACACTACATGAAAGGTAATTTTCAAAAATCCATAATAAGTGCACTTTAAAAGACTGTAAAATCAAAAGTTGTATTTGTTAACATTAGATAGTGTGCTGTGAACTAACATAAACAATGACCAACTGTATTTTATTAACATTAACAAAGATTAATAAATACTGTAAAAAAATGTATTGCTTATCATTGGTTAATACAATAACTTATTGTAAAGTGACACACTCCCAAACATTTGATCATTCAAAACTATTCAACAACATGAACCTAACAGATGTCATTGGCATTATCAAGTAAGAAACAAAAAAATTCATAGATCTAAAGAGAGAAAATGATTTTAGAGTTTCACCTTGGCTCTTTGTAATGGTGGTGACAGTGATTTTCTTCATTTGGGAGCCATTGGACAGTCTTTCTCTGATTTGGGCCACCTGTGCATTATATGGTGACAGAATGGCAATTTCCTCCTGCTTCACACGGCCCACTGATACCAGCTGAGCACAAATCTCAACCTGCGTAAAAACAAATTTAGTTTGATTTGTGTGGGTGCAAGCTCATTAGCACCAGAACCTGGCATTAACTAGTTAAAAGTGAGAATTGCTCCCCATACTAAGGTGTTACCAAAGTGCTAAAGTTTGGTAAATTTAAAAATTGTATGTAGTGAGGTGAGTGTGTTAATTGCAACCATGCAGTGGATTCTTTGTAGAATTTACATATAATTAGGTGTGAATGTTTGTTTATTCGTTTGCATGCTATATTTTACTTACAGCTTTCTCAACCTCTTCAAAGTTGGCTTTTGAGTTTTCATTTCCCCGTGCAGTTGAAACAACCAAACTGATCTCTTTTCCACGTATATCTCCAAACAGAATGTGTTTGCTTTGTCTTGTTGTCTCAGTCTCAGCATGTAGCATGCTGATTCGTTCAGACACATCAGTTTTCAGCTTACCAAGGTAGTATGCTTCTGATGGAAATTTGCAGATTTCTTCATGCTAAAGAAAGAGTAATAAATGTAATAAACAGTGATAAATGTGTGTAAGCGTATAAAGTGTGTGAAGCACATATGTGTACCATTCTGTACTGGGTGTCAAGCAGTAGTGCTCTATCCATGTAACGTTCAAACAGAGAGTGTGTCATGCCCAGTCTCCGCGCATGCTCATTCTTCACGATCGGACGCAACTGCTTGTGATCCCCCAACAGCACAACCTGCAAGATTGAGTATATGAGACTGTGTGACAAGGATCAGAAAACTTTTACAGAAGGTTGTGAATGAAAATGTTTCATGGACAAATAAGGCCAGAGTATTGGAGAAAGAAGTAGATGCCTTATCTAGTTTTGCTTATCTTAGTTAACCATTCATGGCTGAAAAGGTTTGTTGCATGGAGAAAACAGGCTTGAGTCACTATCTGCTGTCACATTTCATCCATTATTATATTATATTAAATTAAAAGTACTCAATAAATACAAATCTTTTATATACTGCATTTTTTCTTTGCATTTCAATTTATTTTGTCTTTAAATGCTTAAAGGTGCCCTAGAATTAAAAATTTAATTCTTGGCATAGTTAAATAACAAGAGTTCAGTACATGGAAATGACATACAGTGAGTCTCAAACACCATTGTTTCCTCCTTCTTATATAAATCTCATTTGTTTAAAAGACCTCTAAAGAACAGGCGAATCTCAACATAACACCGACTGTTACGTAACAGTCGGGATCATTAATATGTACGCCCCCAATATTTGCATATGCCAGCTAATGTTCAAGCATTAGGCAAGGGCAGCCAGTATTAACGTCTGGATCTGTGCACAGCTGAATCATCAGACTAGGTAAGCAAGCAAGGACAACAGCGAAAAATGGCAGATGGAGCAATAATAACTGACATGATCCATGATATCATGATATTTTTAGTCATATTTGTAAATTGTCTTTCTAAATGTTTCGTTAGCATGTTGCTAATGTACTGTTAAATGTGGTTAAAGTTACCATCATTTCTTACTGTATTCGCGGAGACAAGACGTTCGTTATTTTCATTTTTTAAACACTTGCAGTCTGTATAATTCATAAAAACAACTTCATTCTTTATAAATCTCTCAAACAGTGTGTAATGTTAGCTTTAGCCACGGAGCACCATCAAATTCATTTAGAATCAAATGTAGACATCCAAATAAATACCATACTTACGCGATAAGACATGTTGCATGATGAACACTTTGTAAAGATCCATTTTGAGGGTTATATTAGCTATGTGAACTTTGTTTATGCACTGTTTAAGGCAAGTGCGAGCTCCGTGGGTGGGGAGCATGAGCATTTAAAGGGGCCGCAGCCTAAATCGGCTCATATTTAATGATGCCCCAAAATAGGCAGTTAAAAAAATTAATTTAAAAAAATCTATGGGGTATTTTGAGCTGAAACTTCACAGCCACATTCAGGGGACACCTTAGACTTATATTACATCTTGTAAAAAGACGTTCTACGGCATCTTTAAGTGTCAAAGATGAGACATCACCTTTTTGATGTCTGCATCAAATTAAATATACTTAAGTGATTTTATATACATAAAAATATGGGTATAATAATGTTTTCAGAGTGTAAAACTGTCGTTGATTTTACCATTATATCTTTAAATAAACATAAAATACCAAGTTAAAAATATATATTTGTTTTCTTGGCATTTTCAAATAAGTGTTGGCTGCATTATATTAAAGGGACTGTATAACTGATTTTTAAAGTATTGAAAAAACCAGGGGACGTTTGTCCTGAATATGCAGTTTGTTAGAGGTCATTCAGTGTAAAAGGAACAATAAAGAAAAGCGAGTTTATTGCTCTTAAATATTTGATAATTTCACCTTTTCATGGTATCAGGGCTCGGTGCAACCAATTCAGTCGCATCTGTGACTGAAAATTACTGCGTGCAACTGTGAAAAAGTATTTTGGAGCACCAGTGCGACTGACGTGATCAGGCCTGGTTCTACAGGGGTGCTAGAGGGTTGCACTCTCAGTTGAACTAATAACAGCATATTGGCCAAACAGATTTTAACGTGGAGAACGTGATTCTAGAGAACATGTTTTTGCAGCGTTGAGCAATATAGCCAATCACAGACATATCTGATGATTTCTTGAGACACAATGGCCAATCAGAGTCGTTTAAGTTAAAATCTATGGATTTTTTTCAGTGCTGAGTTAGGCAAGCTCACGAATCCTCTCATTATAACAAACAAAGTACAGACACGATGTAAATAAGAGTTACATAAATGAGAATATTTAGCACTGACAAATGTGTTCAACATTAAATATTACTATTTTAATGTATTTTTGTATCGTTTGATTTGTGTTATTGATTTATTTTAGATGCCCATGAACAGAGAGAGTTGCTAGGCACTATAAAAAGCCAAAAAGCTGAAAAGTAAATGCAAACAGCTCAAGCCGCACTTAATAATGCACTTGATAATTGTGTTGCAGGGTATTGGAGGCCAGAAGGCTCACGGATTTCATTAAAATTATCTTAATTTTGGCGCTTTTCCACTGCATGGTACGGTTCATTACAGCTCGATACGTCTCACTTTTTGGTGCTTTTCCACTGCATGGGACGGCTCGGTACGGCTCGCTTAAATAGTACCACCTCGGTTGAGGTTCCAAGCAGTTGAGGAGCCGCACAGATACTAAATGCAGAGATTGTATATTATAGGGAGATTAGGGTGTCTTTATCTCTTACCATTGGAGAAAGTGTAACGGCTAACTTAATCATGTGTGGCACCTCTCAGCTGTTCAAAACTCCTTCCCTGTGTACAGCCACAGCCGGAGCCTTAGCATTAGCCATTACGTTTTTTTGGCTAAAGGTTGCCTTCCAGTTGCTTTTAAACAACATCTATTGTTCTATCTGTTCAGCAGTAATGCGGCACATTTGCTGTTGGTAATGCCGTAAATAAGTCCTACCTGTCACAACATTCCCTAGTCTGCCTTCTCTTAAAAATACATTTTTATCAAGCTAAAATATACATATAGTTCTCAACGAAAGTATTGTTTAGTGAAAAACATTCTGAAGATTAGCAAACAGGCTGTCGATTAATTAAATGATTAGCTATTTCCCCACAAAAGCTGTTTAATCAGCATAGTGAAGCCTCTCATCCATTGACATCCATTCAAAAAACAGCCTCTTGTCTCCTTCCCTGCGTACCGCCTGAGGCGGAGCGTTAGCATTAGCCATTACGCTTGTTTGGCAAAAGGTTGCAGGCAGGGTTGCCAGGTTCACAACAAAACCCGCCCAATTGCTCCTCAAAACTAGCCCAAAACTAGCCCAATCGCATTTCAGGGGGCTCCCACGGTAAAAGTCATGTTCCGGGGGTAAAATTTGTTCTTTTGGCGGGGCTCCCCTGGTAAAATTCACATTCCAGGGACTAAATATTGCGTTATTTTGGGTCGATTCAACCCGCGGACATGAAAAACAACCTGCGGCAACAGTGTAATAGTAGTCCAATCCCGTGGGTCAACCACAGACTTGGCAACACTGGTTGCAGGCTTGCCTTCCAGTGGCTTTGATAAATGTGTAGTTTAAACACAGCAGATCACTGATTGGTCAGAGAGAATCATCACTACCAGTGTCATTGGATTTGATCATGAGACACCAAACCCACTAGATTTAAATAGTCAGTAACAGTCACCGCAGTATAATTTGTTCGCAAAATGACTTGCTTTAAGCGACTATCGTACGAAACTTGAAAAAAGAAATGGCTGTATCGTGATCAGTAGATGAGGTGCAGACTTGTTGGTAGCTGAGGAGCAGATCCACGGCAGTAAAGAAGGCGCCTTTAATGATCAGTCTATAATCCCACCCACTTTGAAGCAGTACTAACTGCAATGGAAAAGCAAACCGAAAGTAAAGCGAACTGAGTAGTACCACGCAGTAGAAAAGCACCTTTTGGGTTCCAAAGATGAATGAAGGTCTTACAGGTTTGGATCAACATGAGGGTGAGCAATTAATGACAGAATTTTCTTTTTTGGGTGAATTAACCCTTTAAGGCTCATTCACACCAAGAGCGATAACTCTCAATATAACCACAATGATAACTATATTAGCATCCAGTCAACGATAAGGCTCTTTGTATTCCAAGCATGTGGTGCAGGTTTGTTGTCTGCCACTTTAAATGCTCTAGCTCTTAAAATGGAGGAAGGATTATGATTGGCTGTCAATGTTTTTAACGTTCATCAGCTGGAAAAATCTTTCTGAAAGTGATTTAAACGATGCCAGTTTGACATTATCATTATAATTATGACTCTGCTATTCTTTTATATTTAGAACAATTTTTAAAACTATATCTTTATCATTATTGTTATAGATATTGTACTTGGTGTCATCGGACCTTTAGCAAAGAAAACGTCTCGGGTTACAAGTGTAACCCCTGTTCCCTGAGTAAGGGAACGAGACGCTACGTCAATGACGTGATGGGAACCTTCTGCATTTTGTGTTCGTGAAGCACCTCTGTATCCAACCAATGAGAAGACGTGACGTCAGAGGCGGGTGACGTCACGGACCAGGAAACTATAAAGCATACCAAAAACAGAGAACGCCAGCTTCTGGAATATGTCTGAAGCAAGCGCTCCAGGTATGAAGGAGGTACGGCAACGCGACGTAGCGTCTTGTTCCCTTACTCAGGGAACAGGGGTACACTCGTAACCCGAGACGTTCCCTTTCGTGGGAACTATCGACGCTACGTCAATGACGTGATGGGAACGCTGTCCCAACTACGCTGTATCTTCAAGTGCCTGGCTGCTATCTTGCAAGACCAAGGAACCTGGAGTAGAACTTATATTAAGATTATAAAATCTGATGAAAGTGTGCTGGGATGACCATCCAGCTGCACCACATATGTCGTCCAGTGACACTCCTGACAAAAGAGCTTTAGAAGCGGCCATACCTCTTGTGGAATGAGCTCTGATGGCTAAGGGACATGGCTGTCCCACTGCTTTATATGCGAGTGAGATGGCCTCGACCACCCACTTGCTTATCCTCTGCTTGGATGCTGGGCCCCCCCTTCCAGGGGACCCGTAACATACAAATAGTTGATCTGTTTTTCTCCACAGGGCAGCTCTGTGGGTGTAGGCATCCAGGGCCCTCACAGAGCAAAGCAGATTACGTTTTTCCTGATCCTGATTTTCAAATGGAGGAGGACAGAAAGCCTCCAGTATGATGGGACCTGGGACTCTAGTGGGGACCTTTGGCACATAGCCTGGTCTAGTATGTAAGAAAGCCTTGATCATACCAGGCGCAAATTCTAAACATGATGGAGCGACTGACAGCGCTTGCAAATCACCAATCCTCTTCAAGGAAGAAATTGCTAACAGAAAGACTGTTTTTAGTGTTAGAAATTTATCTGACACTTCTTCTATTGGCTCGAAGGGAGCCTCAAATAAACCCTTGTAGCACAATAGATAGGTCCCAGGTTGGAGTCTTTGTGCGCACCGAAGGCCTCAACCTCAGTGCACCACGGAGGAAGCGTATGACTAGGGGGTCTCGACTCACCGAGGAGCCCCCTACAGGATTATGATAAGCCGAGATGGCTGCGATATATACCTTCAATGTTGAAGGGGTTAAGCCTTCTGAAAACTTTTCCTGAAGGAATTGTAGCACACAGCTACTAGGAGAGTGGACAGGGTCCATATTACGCTGGCCACACCATGTAGCGAACAGTTTCCATTTATACATATACAGCTTCCTCGTGGAGGGAGCTCTGGAGTGAAGGATGGTCTCCACAACTTCGGTTGGGAGACCAGATTCTATGAGCCTTGCCCCCTCAGAGGCCAGGCCCATAGTTTCCACATTTCTGGGCGGGGATGGAGAATCGTGCCGCCCGCTTGTGACAGGAGATCCTGTCTGAGAGGAAGCTCCATAGGAGAGCCGTGAAGGAGAGATATTAGGTCCGCAAACCATATTCTTGTCGGCCAGTAAGGGGGAACCAGTATTAGGTCGGCCCTCTCCTGGCGAACCTTCTCCAGAACTCCCGGGAGCAATGAGACTGGGGGGAATGCATAAAGGCGTAGCCTCGGCCACGTCTGTAGCATAGCATCCAGCCCTAGAGGCGCTGGGTGCTCCAGAGAGTACCACAGAGGGCACTGAGTTGACTCCTCTGTGGCAAATAGATCGACTTGAGCTCGACCGTAGACTTTCCATATCAACTCCGCCGCATCGTTGTGGAGTTTCCATTCCCCCAGCCTCGCGCCCTGCCTCGACAGAGCGTCTGCTCCCACATTCAACCGCCCCGGAATATATGCTGCTTTCAATGAAAGGAGTTTTCCCTGGGCCCACAGGAGGATGCGGCTGACCAGATTGCAGAGCAGGCGAGACCGCAAACCCCCCTGGTGGTTGATATATGAGACCACTGTAGTGTTGTCCGTGCGGACCAACACATGGTGTCCCCTCAGGTCTGGGAGGAAGTGTTTTAGTGCTAGAAACACCGCCATCATCTCCAGCCGATTTATGTGCCAGGAGAGCTGATGGTCCTCCCAGAGACCCTGAGCTGAGCGACCACTCATGATCGCTCCCCAGCCCGTGAGGGAAGCATCTGTCGTTAGCATTACGCAATGACGAGGAGTTCCCAACACGGGTCCTTGGGACAGGAACCAAGGCTTTTTCCACATGACCAGAGCACGAAGGCATCGCTGCGTGACTTTGATCATACGAAAAGGATTCCCCCTCGGGGAAAACCCCTTGGTCCTGAGCCACCACTGTAAGGGTCTCATGTGCAGAAGGCCAATAGTAATAACGTTGGACGCAGCTGCCATCAGACCCAACAGTCTCTGAAACTGTTTTACAGTGAGTGACTGGCCTAACTTCACCCCGTTCACGGCCCCGAGAATGGAATTCACACGAGCAGGAGTCAATTGCGCCTGCATCGTGGTGGAATCCCAGATTACACCCAGATAATTTGCAACCTGACTCGGGACCAGCACACTCTTTTTGGCATTGAGCCTCAACCCAAGCTTCTTCATGTGTGACAGAACAACATCTCGATGTTGAACTGCTAGACGTTCTGTTTGAGCTAATATCAACCAATCGTCGATATAGTTCAGTACGCGGATGCCCTGGAGTCTCAACGGAGCCAGCGCTGCATCCACGCACTTCGTGAACGTGCGGGGTGATAGAGATAGGCCGAAAGGAAGGACCCTGTATTGGTAAGCTTCGCCCCTGAAAGCAAACCTGAGGAACTTCCTGTGAGAAGGATGGATGGATACATGAAAATAAGCGTCTTTCAGATCTATTGCCACAAACCAGTCCTCGGACCTGATCTGTGGGATAATCTGTTTGAGTGTGAGCATCTTGAACTTCAACTTCTTTACAGATCGATTTAGCACACGTAAGTCTATGATCGGACGCAACCCTCCATCCTTCTTTGGAACAATGAAGAAGCGGCTGTAAAAGCCTGACATTTTGCTGGGAGGAGAAACCCTCTCTATAGCTCCTTTTTGCAAAAGCGTCGTAACTTCTTGTTCCATCACCAGAGACTGCTCTGGGGCTACCACTGTGTGGAGAACCCCATTGAACTTGGGCGGTCGAGAACCGAACTGAATTCTGTAACCCTGTTGTATTATGAACAGTACCCATTTCGAAATGTTCGGGAGATGTTTCCATTCTTCCACATATTCTACTAAGGGAACCAGTCTCTCGAGACTGGTCTCTGGTGTTTTTTGAGCACTTGGCTCGTTCGTCTGACACGGCGCACCGGCAGACAAACGAATCGAGCACTGACCGACCCCCCTCAGAGGATCGGTGGAGACCGCTGCGCCCTGACGCACACTGGGTGGCAGGGTTGGCAGAACGGCCCCCTGAGGGCACCGGGGTAGGACGGGCGCCTGATATGACAATTGAATTACCCCGGAGGGGACTGCCCTCAAAGGTCCCGAGTGACTGGCGTCAGGACCTTTTCTTGGAAGCCTTCTGGGAGATAATGACGGTCCTCAGATCCGCCCTACCCCCGGAAGGCTTCACCTGTGCCGACCGCCCCGGTCCCCAAGCTTTCTGCGGGGGAGCCCGGGTGGCCACACTGGCTTTCTGCTGTGCCCTGTGCGCCGAGGAGCTGGTTATCGGCCGAGACTGCTCCCGCCCAGCAGCCTCGGGGGGATGAGAGCGACGGGGGAGAAGCTTTTGAAATGCCGCTGACTGCTTGCGTGTCTCCTGGAACCTGTCGACGACAGATGTCACTGCGTCGCCGAACAGGCCACCAGGAGACAGCCGCGCATCCATCAGGACGTTCTTATCCTTTTCCTTTATGTCGGATAAATTGAGCCAAAGGTGCCTCTCCGTGGCCACCAGGGCTGCCATAGAGCGGCCGATTGATTTGGCCGTCTCCTTGGTGGCCCGGAGAGCTAGATCTGCCGCCTTCCTAAGCTCATGTATAGCTTCAAATGACGCTTCCCCGCTCTCATCTATTTCCCCCAGCAGGTTGGCTTGGTAAGCCTGCAAGATAGACATCGTATGCAGGCATGCCGCCGCCTGACCTGCCGCCGAATAAGCCTTGCCCACTAAGCTGGAGGTTGTTTTTAATGGCTTAGTGGGCAACGTCGGGGTCTTAAGGGACGACGCAGACTCGGGAGAGAGATAGCTGGCGAGCGTCACTTCCACCCGAGGCATCGCCCCATAGCCGTGGTGTTTCAGCCCCATGATGTTACTGTATAATGACGTTTGGGGGCTGTAAACACGGTATTGTACTGGTCTCTTCCACGACCTCGACACCTCGGTGTGGAGGTCGGGAAAGAACGGCAGACCCCGACGCTGGGGTAGTGACCGCGCTGGAAGAAATCTTTCATCGAGTTTGCTCTTAGGCTGAGTTTCACTTTTCTCTGCGGGCCAGTCTATGTTTAACTTTTCAACTGCCCTGGTCACTACCTCCAAAAGCTCCTCGTATGCTGGAGATGAGGATGGCAGTCACTCATCTCCTTCTTCGGCACCCTCCACATCAACCTCCTCGGAGGAAGATATGTTGAGTGCCGGTATCTCTCTCCGGGGGGAAGAAACCGCAGCGCGTGCTTCCGCCACCAGAGGAGAGACACTGGGTCTAGCAGGTAAGGGGAGCGATAGGGCAGAGCCCGTCTCTCCCCCCTCTGCTAAATCCATTTGTGAACCCCACGAGTGCAGCCTTCGCTGTGCCTCAGCAGCAGCGGGACCGGACCCGCGGGGAACACTCGCCGCGGCGCCCTCCTCAAAGAGCGCCCGGCGTGAACGCAGCACTCTGAGAGTGAGCCTCTCGCAATGTACACAGACAGCTCCCTCGAGAGCTGCCTATGCATGCTCAACTCCCAGGCATTTTACACACATTTCATGTGTATCCCCGTCCGTAATGAAGCGCGGACAGGGAGGAGCACACTTTGTAAACTTTTGCTGCTTTTCCGCCATTTATATATATATATATATATTTGTCTTATTTTGTGTTATGAAACTCTTGTCCTTGGACAAAGAGATCAGTGTGTGCAATGTGTGCAGGGACAAACAACAGTAAATAAGACAGACAAGATACAGATAGCGCTTGCTGAAGACAACAGAAGCTGGCGTTTTCTGTTTTTGGTATGCTTTATAGTTTCCTGGTCCGTGACGTCACCCGCCTCTGACGTCACGTCTTCTCATTGGTTGGATACAGAGGTGCTTCATGAACACAAAATGCAGAAGGTTCCCATCACGTCATTGACGTAGCGTCGATAGTTCCCACGAAAGGGAACAAGAAAGATATTCAAGTTCAAGAGAAGAGATTGAGGGGATTCTCCACCCAAAATACCCATCCTGATAACGTCATTTATGTTGGCAAACAGAAAGTATTCATAAATATAGATGCAAGCCATAGTTTTTGGGGCAGAGCAAGTCACGAACAAAGTGACAAGCTAAGCAAGCATGGCAGGGAGCATCAGAACAGTAGAATAAAATGCTTATTATTTTTCAACATCTGGTTTTGCCATCATTTACTCAGGAATATTATTAAAACTAAAAGGAGTTCTTTGTGTCCAGCTTCCTGTGGATTCTTTGTTTAGTATGCTATAAAGAGTGTGTTTTAAGTTTAACTTTCTTCCAAAATCTAGTTTCAGTGCTTTGAAGAATTAGGCTGTGTTAGTGCTTTACAGCAAGTTCCTTAACATTTCTGTTCAATTTATTTCCATTTTATATTGTTTTGACTTGTTTGTTAGATGGGTCAAGAGTCACTCTGACCTTCTCAGGTTTGAAGCTGACCAGTGGGACAAGCGTCTGGGGTTCTGTTGCCATGGCGCACTCATCGATGAGGATCTGTCGTGCACTGAGTGTCTTGGTGAGGTTGGGGGAGGCGGCAGCCGTGCAGGTGCATAGAATAATATCATGCCTTTCCAGTTCATACAAACGTGCAGAATTTAGCAGCTTCTTATATCTGAGAATACACACAATTTAGTGTCATGCAGACATGCATTCACACACAGTTACAAACTTGTAGACACACTCTTAGATACAGAGATGTGTTTTAGATGGATTTAGATGATGATGGCAATTGAAATTAAGCCACCGGTATTTAAAGTTGTTTATGACCATGTAGCATTTTCAAGTGAAAGCAAACAGCATTAATACAACAAAAACATCTACGTACTCTTCTACTTGTTCATCTGTCAGTGAATCAATTCTTTTATCAAAGTCCTTTATTGCTTGAGAATGAGGGTTGTGAGAGTTGTCTCGAATTCTATGATGAAGAGTTATTTTCCTAGAAACAGCAATGTGAAGTTTGAGTTATGTAAAGGTAAAATGTTTTTTTTTTTTTAGCAATAGCATGATGATGAGTGACAATATGTTAAGGCAATTTTTGGTTCATTGGCAGTACCTGAGCTCAGATTTAGACTGCTCTTGGCGCAGTGATTTGTGTGATAACTGGATGTTGCTGCCGGGATAGGGATACTCCTGCATCTCCATCTGTCTGCTGTACACACGTAATGGCTTCAGCTGCTCTCCAAACTTGAGCAGGTATTCTGTACACACAACACAAGCACATAATACATAAGTTTCTTCTTCACACGAATACTAGTTACTTAGAACACAAACATCGGCGTACCTGCAACTACATCCACAGACTTGTTTGAGGGTCCACAGTAAAGAATAACCTCTCTCTTTTCTTTGTCTTTTGGGTCCTTTAGCTTCCTAGGATTCTTAGAGTTCAGATGAGAGAACCAGTACACTATATATGCTCCTACAACTGTCTTTCCTGTTCCTATAAAGGGCAAACATAAAAAAACCATTAAGAAAAAGTCCCATTAAGAAGCATTGAGAAAAAAAAAAGATAAAATCCCTGTGACTGTGATAAACTTAAAGGGTTTAATGAAAATGTTGTCATTAATTACTCACCCTCATGTAGTTCTACAACTGTAAGACCTTCGTTCATCTTCGGAACACAAATTAAGATATTTTTGATAAAATCTGATGGCTTGGAGAGGCCTCTATTTCCAGCAAGATAATTAACACTTTCAGATGCCCAGAAAGGTACTAAAAACATATTTAAAACAGATCATGTGACTGCGTGGTTCAACCTTAATATTATAAAGCAATGAGAATACTTTTTGTGCACCAAAAAAAAAAAATTAATGACTTTTCAACAATATTGATTTCAAAACACTGCTTCATGGAACTTCGAATCTTTTGTTTTGAATCAGTGGTTTGGAGCACCAAAGTCCCATGACTTCAGTAAATGAGGCTTCGTTACATCATAAGTGTTTCGAGATTTCAATAGTTCACGTGACTTTGGCAGTTTGATACGTGATCCAAACCACCAATTCGAAACAAAAGATTTGTAAAGCTTCGAAGCTTCATGATGCAGTGTTTTGAAATCGGCCATCACTAGATATTGTTTAAAAAAAATCTTTATTTTGTTTTTTTTGGTGCACAAAAAGTATTCTCGTCGCTTTATAATATTTAGGTTGAACCACTGTACTCACATTAACTGTTTTAAATATGTTTTTAGTACCTTTCTATCTGAAAGTGTTAATTGTCTTGCTGGAAATAGAGGCCTCACTGAGCCATTGGATTTTATAAAAAAATATCTTAATTTGTGTTTTGAAGATGAATGAAGGTCTTACAGGTATAGAACTACATGAGGGTAATAAATTACATAATTTTCATTTTTTGGTGAACTAACCCTTTAACTGAGTTTGTCTGTAATTTAAGGGCAATTAACACTACACAAACAGATGCCAATCAACACTGACAATCACCATATTACAGTACATCACTTCTCAGATATTCCACAACCCAACAAATGGGGATTGAACATTCAGTCTACAAAAAAAAAAAAAAAAACATTCTGACCAACACCAGCATATGAGGAAACACACTCATCAAACAAAACCTGACAAATGTGTCTGTTGCAGTGTAAATTAGCCTTGAAGGCTAAACAAAAAACTGTATATGCTCAGAATGTTTAACCTGGAGGCCCTTGAATGAGAGTGAATTTGCCATTTAGAGCTCGCTCCAAAGCTTTAAACTGGCTTTCATTCAGTCGAGGCAGACCTGCTGGTGGTTCCTCTCTCATAAGCACAAATGGTAATACAGCTGGTTCAGAGCCTGTGGATTGATAGAGCCGAAACAACCAATGAACTAAAGTACATGTACAGTACATGTTTAACATATAAAGTGCAAATATATCATTTTAAGCTCACATAATGACTTAGGTTCGATGTGGTGTTCAATGAAGAATTAAAAAGAAATCAGAAAATTAAACAAGACACCAACACCCTGTGTAGGTATATTATATAAGTAAATAAAACAAAACAAGTATAAAATTTAAATATTTCTTCTGAAACCAAAATGAAAATGAATATGCTGTAGTTTTCTCTGCAACTGATTTTTGGCAGCAATTCTTTTGCAACACTTTAGGCCCTATTTTAACGATCTAAGGACATGGTCTGAAGCGCATGGTGCATGTGCACTTAAGGTGTGTCTGAATCCACTTTTGGCAGTTTAACGATGGGAAAAAATGGTCAGCACACCAGGAGCATGGTCCAAAGGGGTTATACCTTGTCTCTTAATGAGTCATGGGTGTGTTTTGGGCATTACGTGCAATAAACCAATCAGAGTCTCATCTCCCATTCCCTTTAAAAGCCTGTTGCGCTTGCACCAAAGACTGAATGCTTCTCCAGAAAGGAATCTTTTAATTTTTAAAATTAAAAAATGTTTGTGTGATGCTGCGTGTTCGTGTGTAACAAGCAGAGTGTACGCATGTTGTGCACCCACCTATAGGTGCATATTACTAACACGCTTTTTAAATAACAAAAAATAAATAAATACTGCGCCATTGACTTTAGACCAGGTATTTCTTGGTCAATGGTGCAGTCGTTTTCAGTTGCGTCAAAATAGCAACACGCCAACAATGCGCCTGTGTCTGTTTTCAGACCAGCACACCCATGGGCGAACAGATGGGCGCGAGTGCAATGTGGTGCTGAACATAAAAATGATAACTGCGTCGGGGTGAAACACTTGAGTAATGCCTGGCGTCGCATTGTGCTGGGTGTATGATGGGGCCCTTTGAGCTTTATTTTGGCTATTTTTTTTCCTTTTCTTTGTGATGCATCTTTTGCTTTTATTAAACTATGTTTCAATACACAATAGAAATCACACTTTGCATTTCACTGTGGCACAATGTGCAAAGAACAAAAACGTGTTTAAAAAATGCTGTCAAAAGTTTTTTTTTTCAATGTTTTTTACTTTTGTAATACCTTTCGAAATCACAGAACCACATTTTGTGTATTTAAAAAACATTCTCTCAACATATGACATATTATGAATTTAATTGCATACTTTCTTTCCCAATCCGGTGTCTTAGTGCAATGTTCTTAACGAGACCGTTAGCTGCTGTTAAATTATTCACTGCACTTTCCTTCCGTCTGGATAAATCAAGCAGAAAAAAAAATCACACATCATTGCAACTCATTGTCATGACTTTGCCTCTATGAACTGAACAAAACATATTTATGAACTGATTTATGATGGTGTTAGTTGTAGTGTATTCAAATATAATATGGTTGTGATGTACATGCTTACATGTCTGGAATGAGTTTTGGGATCACCTCCACTGTGAATTTGGCATCCCGCTTGAATTTTGGAATGATCATGGATGTATTTTTTATGCTAAAGTGAATAATTTTGGACTTATTCACACTGATCTCTGGAGGATCTAAACACCGAGTTGTCACACCATGGGCCACCCAAGTAAAGTAGTCTGGATCCAGCTCTGTCTGATTTGCTTGGGTCTCCTTCAAAACTCTCTTTCGGATACAGAGGAAACACTTGGCCAGGTCAAATTCAATTGCCCATTTTTTGACACATTCTACAGGCAGTGAGAAATTTCCAGAGAGTTTGGAATCATCAAAGGATTTCATCCAAGCTATCTGCACATTCTCTATCACTACACAATCACTGTCATCCACAGCAGTCGCAGCAGACTCCATTTCACAGAGGGGCTTCCATATCTGCACATACTCCTCTACATCCTTATAGTGACCTTTGGATCGGTGGTTTGCAAGTTTGGAAAAGCACTTTATAGGTTTATCAGTGTGTTCCACACAGATCTCAAAGTTTGAACTCAGACTCAATAATTGTACAGTTGGCGCCCAGTAGCCCCTATCCTGTTCTGAGGTCAGCTGGACCTGGACAGTGTCTCCAACTTTCAAATAGAGTGTGAAGTCAGTGTAATGATCATCTTCTGACATAAAAGTGTTATCAGGATCCAATCGAGATGTATGCACTTCATTGGTCTCACTGTGATCGTTCACATCTGCTGCCAGTATGAGGGACTGTGCCTCTTCCCATTGTTCGTCTCTCACTGCCTCAACAATGGCGTGCCAGGTGCTTTGCTGTATCTCTGAACAGAATCTCAAGTTCTGCAGTGGGCTCTGTGTCATGCTCAGTGAATATATCCGTTTTTTCCAAGTCAGTTTCACTTGTTTTTTGCAAAATAACGGTTGATCCTCAAGCTGCAAATTTCTGTACTTAACAGGAAGCCTGTCCGGGAAAGTTCCTTTATCAAATGGAAATGATAATTTGAAACTTTCGCTGTCATGTCGAACAAAGGTGACAAAAGCCATTTTGTATGTGCTTTGTTTTTGTAGACTGACTGCCAGATTAAGTGACTCTGCTTTACTCTCATACTGCTGTGCCCTCATTTCTCCTTGTTTACACTTGTCACACAACAGATCAATGTCTGTCTGCGAATACTCAACAGGACGATCGTTGAGAACTGCATGCATGAGCCTCTGAAGAACCACATCTATGTACCGGCGAATGGGTGAGGATGAATGTGTGTATGAGTCCAGATTCAACGAATAGTGCCCAAGTAAAGCGTCTTTGCATGACCGAGAACGAATGAAAAAAGCTTTTTGGATACTGGCCTTTAACTGAACAACTGCTGGAACCAACTGTGGATGAATGTCATCTGTAGAAATGAGGTCAGCCATTTTGTAAAAGTCACATTTCGAAGCTGCTGATTCAATCTTTTTCCACACAGATGTCAGAATGGTGAAACTGCCATTGTTCTGCCCACTTTTTGAATCCAGATGATTATCCAGTGCTTGTAGGGACTCACATTCCTCCTTGTTTTTCTTCAGTTTACACACCAGTTCAGGCGAAGCTGTCACTAAGGTGTTCGGAAACAGGGTTTCTTGATCAATCAGCTGTTCACAAGCTCTTTTAAACATCAACTTCAGCTCCTCCATCATTAAACTGCACTTGCTGTCTTCTGATGATCCAAGATCAGCAGGATTGGAAGAGTCCACTTGTCCAGAGAGTCTTTGTTTCCTGTGATAAAGTGCAAAACGACAAGCCACAAGGATGCAGCCTTCTATTGAATCAGTCTTCATCTCTTTTTCACCTGGCTGGTTGATGATGCTGTCAGTCTCACTGTAGGACAATGCCCTGTTTGACTTTATGCAGGAAAGCACCAAGTTTTGCCCTACTAGTTTGCCGTTGGTCTTTTCCACTTTCAATATTAAAGAGATGGCACGACGCTTTTTGCCTGGCATAAGACTCCACATGTCTGATTGTGCACCCAAGCTAAAAAAATCTGCTTTGTGTACTCCAATTTCAAAATGATATTCAGAGTGACTGACAGAAATGGCATCTTGTAAATGGCTTGATAAAGTGCTGAGGTTATCATCAGGGTTAGGATTATTGTCAGAGTGGTCATCACTAGAACCTGGAGAATAAACAGTGAAGGTGATTGTGTTATTCAGGTCCTCTCGATTTTTGTTGATATGAAATGTCAGGTGTGACGATAAAGGAATGAGTTCCATATGTTGATCACTGATCATTTGTAATCGTTCTGCATCAGGATGAGCCTGACACCTCAGAGGAGTGCAGAGTTTAGTGTTTGTGTGCTCTGTCAGAAATTTTGACACTTCGTGGTTAAACATTATGTTTAACTCTTCAATCATTAGATTTGCTTCTCTCTCCCCTGGCATCCGCTGTTTATCAGGTTGGGCATAGTTCCAGTCTTCTTTAAGTCGTGCTTTGCGTTGGCTTCTGGCAAAACGGTAAGCCACCCTGACACAGTCCTCCAAAGTATCAAATCTCAGCTCATCATTGCACTGACTTATTATATCCTCAGCCTTCTTGTAGGTTAGCTTCTTTTTAGAATTGACCAGAGAGAGATCAAAGGTCTTTCTTGTGATAATCCCTGATTGCTTTTCCACTTTAACAATTAATGAAATGGCTTTACGATCTTCGCCTGGGAGAAGACTCCAAAAGGTGGTGGCCAGATGTTTTGGGAACATGAATGAAGGTTCTTTTCCTGGGCCATAAAAAGTTGCTCCCATCTCTTTTGCAAAGCTATCAAGTGAGCTGTCCTTAGACACGAAACTAGCCACATCTGCAACATGAACCCCTATTTCAAAGCAGCTTCCTAGATCTTTAACACTAATGGCATCATCCAAATCTCCAGCCATGGGTGGATCAACAGTGAAGGTTTGTAAATCTCTGAAGTCTCTTCTTTTCTTGTCATCAATTCCATCAGTTTTCATCTCTGAAATTGCATCCTTTTGCATCAGAGGAGGAGACATTAGTTTGAACTCTGATTTTAAAATATTAAGTCCCTCCTCTAAAGATGTCCCAACTGGTAGAATATCTGTAACTTTGCCTAGCGGAAAGGAACAGTGTGCTTTCCAGTCCAAAATCTGAACAACAAATACATAGTTTTGTTTTGTTTGTTCATCCACACGAAAATTTCTTGTTATTGTCCAATTGCCATTGACAAACTTGTATATTGGAATACAATTGCGAGTCTCTTTCTTTACCAAGATACGTATTTTGGTAGTGTTGCGGTTGAGGGGTATCATAATTTTTGGCACCAAATATTTGTCAGTGTCTTGTGTTCGTCTGTAGTAATTTTCAGCCTCTAATATACACACAAATTCAGAGGATGTTGGTGGTCTGTTTGTACAACCTAAAACTCTCCCAGTAAGATGGTCAGCATCATGTTGTCTGGTCTCAACCACAACTTCATCACCAGGGAAAGACATGCCAATGTTTTTCTTCCCTTCAATATGAATTTGTACAGATGGGTTGTCGTAAGGTATTACATAAGCTGATTGGTATCCTTTCATCACCAATTCCCCATGCCTATAGATAGCAGGCTGTTTCCTGACCAACTCCAAGAGGTTTTCCTTTTCAGAGGAAGAGAATAAAGGCCTCCTTTGTTCATTCTCTTCATCTGAGTCCTGTTCATCACTTTCATAGTCTTCCATCTCTTTCAGTATAGTATCAGTTTCAGCCTGGGAAAGTACATCATTCTCAGCCATTTCTACCTTTTCTGTCTTCTGAAATTTTGAAATTTCCAATACTTCCTGTTGTAGAACATCGGTGGTGAAATTATCTGGTATGGTGCTGCCCTTCCTGATGCAACGCTCTATGTAGAACCTCCAGATTTTTGAACACTTTCCAAAACAACAAAGAGCACCAGCATCTCCAACTACAACCACCATTGATTGGGCTCTGGTCAAAGCAGTGTTTAGTGCTCGAATGTCATCAAAAAACTCGGGGCAGCTTGACTCTGATTGAAGAAGTCTGTCTCTTGTCTGAACTGTTGTTATGATGATGGCCCTGAACTGCTTCCCTACGGACACAGAATTTTTATGGGTATAGGTTGTAATTTAAATATAGTAATAAACATTTTTAAAATGGATATACATATTGACACAAATTGTAAATGAAATAAAATGTGAGATTTTTTTTCTTCTCCAGTAGACAATGATGTTCTGACCCCCCAGTACCTTGAATGTTTGCTAAATTCTGAACAGACACTCCATAAACCCCTTTCTGACGGAGATGAATTCTGATTAGCTCAACCTGAAGAATCAAAAGAGAAAGCAGGTAAAATGGATGGAACAGAATTGTGGTTTGTATTTTTGTGACTTTAGTATCACTTCTGATATGTGAATATCACATTTGTGATGGTATTGTAATTTGAGCACTATACCACTACATTATCGTTATTTGGAAAATAACTTTTTTCAAATGCTTCAATAATATTAAATGTTTATATTTATCATTCATAGAGCAAATCACCATACCATACTTGTATGGTATAGCATTACAAATTTTTAGTCATAACACATTTGTCATATGTCAGAGTGATAAATGCTTTGTATCACTAAAGTACCTGTCGGCCTTCACTAAGAACACAGATCTGTGTTGGCTCTCTATCACCCCATTCCATTGGCCAGTCAGTCAGAAGCCTTTGCACCATGTTTACCACACTGTTGGCCTCAGCAAGATTGAACCAGGACATGGAGGTGGAATTCAGATGGCATTCTCCTCTGACATGCTGAAAGATCAGGGGGTGTAGCCTCGGGTGGGGTGGGACATCCCCTTTGGCCTTGATGCCATCACTCACATAGAAGTAAGTGGATACAAAGTCCACTATTTCTGTGGTGGAACGGTAGTTCTCATTAAAGATGACTCTGCTTTTCTTGGCAATATTGCTGCTCTCGTCCTGGTAGTAGTGGAAGAGACGATTGAGCAGGGTGTGTTCTGATCGTTTGTCATCGGTTACAGAGAAAAGTTTTGGAGCCATCTGCATGTGGTCCCCTGCTAAAACCACTCGAGTGTGTTTGTCTGCTAATCCCAGAGCCATGAGTGCTTCAGCCTCCAGCATCTGAGATGCTTCATCAATCAGGATATGACTAAAGAAACCTTCAGGAAGCTTTAACTCACGGAGATGCCGTGCCATCGATGTGGTGGTTATAATGATGCGGTGTGACTCTAGATCAGAACGTGCTGGGAGGATAAAGGACTGTCTATCTGGAGAGCAGAGACAGTATTTCAGAGTGATGTCATCAGTTGCCTTGATGGAGGCACCACCTCTGTTTGCCTTTATCCTGAGTAGTTTGAGGTTTGGGTGTCCATTTGTAATGTATGGGTGGAAGTGTTCTCTGACATATAAATCTGCAGAGCTATAAGGAACAAAACTTAAAATTAGACTTCTTAAATGGACAGGAGCTTATATATTCACTGAATGCAGATTTACTTCCTATCTGTTCTTTTTCTTGTTTTAAATAACTGGTATTGATAATATTGCATTTTATGGACATGTAAGTAACTTTATTACACCATTCTTCCGAATAATGAGTTCTGATTGATGAGTTTTATGGTCAAATATTTTTGTATAATGACCACTAAATAATTTTTGTATGTCTAGTATTACTTTTCAGTTTCTTTATTCTCACATAATAAAAATTATGTAAAATTAACATTTTATTTTAAAACAAATATATAATAACTCAAACTTTAATGTCTTATAAGTATATACTACAAAAAACAAACAAACTTTGTTTGATGCATGATCCTGATCCCTCTGTAGGGTTTATTTTGTGCTAATGACTGGCTGAAAAGGTATTATCCTTTATTTATAACATACCTGTTAGTATATGTACAGATGAGCACTTTGTTTTGAGAACGAAGGGCCAGTGTTTTGGCTGCTGAGGCGAGACAGAGTGTCTTCCCGGTGCCAAATGGCCCGTATATCAGCAACGGTGGAGCCACTTTGTTTTCCTCGCACTTGCCAAGGATGAAGTTCAAGGCAATTTGCTGTTTGTTGTTCAATTCAGGCTGTATGGTTATGTTCACAGGGACACAACAGTTACTGAGGTCAGGTAAAACGTTGTGCAAGTCTGGTAGGTAATCAATAGCCTGGTGCATCTGACAGAACGACAGTCTGTTCAGCTGAAACTGAACCTCCATTTCACACCTGGTTTCTTTCCTCAGCTGTAGCTCAGACACACACTTTGCAGACAGCTGAAGACCGATGTGACCCTCGCCGGCAGCCTGTTTGAGCACCAATGCCTCATACACTTGGTTTCTGTGCTCTACTGACACACTGGCTTTTGCTGGTATGCAATCCACCAAAGCCATCTGCACCCCTCGTTTAAGCATCACCCCTTCAGGAGAGTCTGGTGTGAGCGAGCAAAACACCTTCAGAGTGGCAAAGAGTTTCCCTGGTGCAGCAAAAATCCGTAATATGCCATCACTCAGCTGGTCAGTGAGAGACACACTGCCACAAACATTTAATCTGCAAGTTTGGAGGGGAGGTGGGGGGGAGAAAACGTGAGCAACTGTACATATATATATAAAAGCAGCATCCTCAATACTGATAAATAAAAAAAAAAAAAAAACTCTAATATTGACCAAAACACAATATGCTACAGAAATATGGTGTATTGTATCATTAAACTATTTATACTTTCATGTGGTTTGAAACTTGGGTGAATATTGAACAGTTAATGGAAGGATTATTTGTTCAGATGTCAGATGTCTGACTAGTATGCCAAATTTTACTATCTTTTACCATATAGTAATCTGGCAAGCCATACATATCTATGTAAAAAAAATGTCAGAAAAGAATTACAATAATGGTGTAATGCAGGGGTTGGCAAATAAGTTTGGCATCAGAAAAATTTTCGCCACTAGTTGGCGGGCCAGAACATAGTCAAAGGATAATTGATGAAAAAAAAAAATCCATCTAGAATTGCCTGTGATGGACTGTTTCAGTGTCTTTTGTAACTAGTAGTGAGCTGTTACTCAGTGTTAAATCCTGTAGTAGGACAGTCATTAACAAAAAGAAACGTTTGTGTGGCGGTGTCCGGATTTTACACTAAATAAATTAATAAAGCAGAGTAGTGACCTGGCAAGTATCTTCATTCATCAACTTGCAACACAGACCGCCTTGCTAAAACACACATATGTGGGAGATGCGGAATGGATAAAAATAACTCAAAAATAAAAGAGGACTTGAATAAGCCCATTAATGGCATGTTTGAGTCATGCTCTTAACGAACTATGTTTTATTTCCTCGGTTCATATTGTAAATAATAAATGTCTATCATTTTAATTTGCTTGTTGTTACACAGTGGAGCCTAACTTATTGTAAAAAATTATTTGACATAGCCTGCTTTTACACTCAGAATTATTCCTTGGCATTCTCACGTACTAAACTGCATTTTTTTTTATTGTTTGCGTGCTAGAGGTACGCTATTACGTCATGTGCAGAGTGATGTTAACATTTAAGCTAGCTGGTGAGAGAAAATGGCACTATCAAAGGAAAGTTGACAGCGAAAATAGGGCATATGTGCATTCATCCTACCTGGTTTTGTGAATGCAAAGCCGGTGTGTCTTATTTGCAACGAAGAACCAGCCGCTATCAAAATAATCTGGCTGCGGGCGTGGGCCAGATATTATTGCTGGCGGGCCAGTTTTGGCCCGCAGGCCGCTTATTGCTGTAGCGTGAAGGGCACTTAATTGAAATTTTGTAGGTGGCGCTATCGAGTCATTTTGCCACCCCTAATTCAGGAACCCAAATAAAACATCTGACGCGTGTGCAAAGACGCATGTGCACTTCTGACTTGCACACTTTCGTGAGTTTTCGAGCATGTTTAGGCCCTCAAAAAAACGGAGCGCTATGAATCTTTTGTATCGAATCATGATTCA
The DNA here is from genome assembly GCF_018812025.1 of Megalobrama amblycephala. Classification (NCBI taxonomy): domain Eukaryota; kingdom Metazoa; phylum Chordata; class Actinopteri; order Cypriniformes; family Xenocyprididae; genus Megalobrama; species Megalobrama amblycephala. Next base: position 21,499,297 of record NC_063060.1, on the reverse strand, counting down.
GATCGCTTGTTAAACCGCCAAACTGCTGAAATCACATGACTTTGGCGCTCCGAACCGCTGATTCGACACGCTGATTCATAACGCTCCGAAGCTTCACGAAGCAGTGCTTTGAAATCGGCCATCACTATAGTCGTTATTTTTTTGGCGCACCCAAAATATTCTCGTCGTTTTATAATATTAATATTGAACCACTGTACTCATATGAACTGCTTTAAAAATGTTTTTAGTACCTTTATGGATCTTGAGAGAGGAAATGTCATTGCTGGCTATGCAGGCCTCACTGAGCCATCGGATTTCAACTAAAATATCGTAATTTGTGTTCTGAGGTTACCGAAACGGTCACCTGAGGATAATATTGGTTTAACTTTTGTGTGTGTGTGTGTGTGTGTGTGCGTGCGGGTGTGGGCCAGATATTATTGCTGGCGGGCCAGTGGCCCGCAGGTCGCTTATTGCTGACCACTGGTGTAATGTAATAGTGGCTAGACAATATGTCTGCCTTAATCTCTTAATTATTTAACAAACAGTAGCTAGTGTCCTGTTTTGTGGTGTAATGTTTTGGCTGTTCAAAATAGTGACACTAGTACTGACACTGAGACAAATCAAATGAATGAGAGTATTCATAATACAGTCCACCTATTCACTGTGAACCTTAACACCAACCCATTCATCCAATATGTTCATCTTTTACTACTACACTGTCTTAGTTATGCATAACAACAGCACTTGTTAATTTTTGAAACTGCCCTGCCCAAGTTTCATCCATTCACTGAAACCACAATTAACTTGTTAGAAAAGAATGCCTTTAATCTTTGCATTCAGTTTGCTTTCAGTGACATTTATATTCAATTCAGTGATTATACCTGCCTATCAGACTATGATAACATGGAATGCCTCTGATCCCAGTATGAGTTCAAATTCCAGAGTTAGAGGCATGTGATGAGAAGTAAGTAACAATAAAATACACTATTTTAGTAGTAGAAATTCTATTCAAGGAGTAAAATCACTGATTCATTTATTTATGTGGTAAAACGCTGTTGCCATGTGACCCACACTAAGCCAAAGTCTGTGACTCATCTGTTTGCAAACCATAAGAACCTAGGGACAGAGAAACTTATCTGCTAGGGAAAATATGTCTGATAGGTGTGGCTGATAAAATGACATTAGATAAATTATACTCCCTTAATGATGGTGTGGCCTGTAGACATAAAAAAAAGGTTGGACTTGGACTTAGATCAGCACTTAATACTGTTTACAATTACATATTGGATCTCTATAACCATATTAGTGGCACTTTCCTTACATTAAAGAACCAATCATTATAACAGAATCCACATGTTCAGTGTGAACTCCAACCCAAACCTGTTTATCCACTTTTCCATGAATTTTATCTATGTATTACATAAAGATACTTTGACTTTATGGCAACGTTGCACACATTTCATGAGAACAGCTATTGGCTTGAATTTGAGATCTGCCTTATTTTTAATGCAAGAGAGGTGCGGCCATTTTTACTTTGTGCAAGATAGTGATTGTGATAGCATTGCTATGATCGAATCGATCCATGATGAACTCTAACTGAATCTATGAAAAACTATGTGACAGATGACTATTATGTGATGGTTGACCAATGAAATCAGCAGTGGTGTGTGGTTTGCACTTAACTGGTTTGGGGGGGGGAATTCACACATTCATATAAATACAGTAAATATGAAAATTTACACCATATATGGTATTATATACCATATATGCTATGGTATATTTGTCTGGCTATCACCAGACCAAGCTCAGTTTAAAATTGAACATTGGTCTGGGGAGTCTGTATGTATTTTCTACTGCACAAGAGGCGTGATCAACGAGCATTATTCATGCAATTGGATAGTCCTTCAACCAATCAGATCAACGATCCGGGTGATGTACTTTGCAGAGCGACGCGAAAACTCCAGACAGGTTTAGTTTGTAGCATTGATCAGCGGTTTGCAGAAGCAGCAATGGCATCGAGCGATTTTTGCAGGTTGTGAAAAAAAACAGGAAAGTGAGTGGTATTTACACCCACGCGAGCGATTTGTTTGCTAAACTAAAGAAGTCATTCAGCATCGTTGAGAGGTTAAAAGGAATTGGATTGACGGTCGTGCTTGCCGTCGCTTCTCTATCGTCATCGTGTTATACCCGCCAATAGCGAGCAAGGTGGATAAGCCAGTCTGTGATTGGTTCCCACAAAAGTGTAACAGAAGCAGTAGAAATTAATGTACGGGTTTCCAGACTGAGTTGCCGGGCGAAATCAAATCGCCGGCAGATCAGGCTGGGTTTACCCAGTCTAATGGTATATATAAATAGCATATACTATTTCTCTAAGCTATTTGTACCTGCTAATGAGCTTCTCCTCTGCAATTTCCTCTCTGAACAGAAAATGGTGAGCTCTCTCTCTGTAGTTGTCTCGGTGAAGTGGGGAACTGTGATCTGCATGGAGATTGAACTGTAGGTTCATCTGGGGTGGTTTGTATGTACTAAGCAACTGCTCATCCTCCTTTCTGGCAAAGAAGGGCACAATAACCCTGTTTCCTCTGTTCCAGCGCTCATCCGAAAGAATTTCAGCACATTCATTCTCTTCTGCCTCCTCTGGCTGGGCATGGAACTGCTGACCGACTCTCACCTTCAGTTTCCTGAGCAGAACTGGTCGCATGTCGAAGTCAAACACCAACCATTGCTCGTACACACCAGGGCGGAACGACAGGAAAGACACACTCAACTGGTAGGTGGAGTCAGAGGAGCGAAGGTGATGGCCTGCAGTGTGTGTGATTGGGGGGACGTTGTTCTGTAAACTGTCACTCAACGAGAAAACAGCACCATTTTCCACTTTCAGTAGAGCCACATGAGCCAAGGACCTCTACACAAACACACATGCACACACACAAGACAAAGAAGGTTATCAGTAGCTAATGTGCAATAAAACTATTAATTGGATGCAAGATGATACAGGTTAGTTTGTTTTTACTGACCTCAGTAGTGATTGTGAATTTCCATCTGATGTCACTGTCTTCTTGTAAACAGTCTAAACAGAGATCCTTATCGTGTGTAACACACACATCGTCCACCTGCTCAGAGATCTGCAAAATACACACACATGTCTAAGATGTACATGAAATTTTTTTTTGTGGATTTTGTTACTTTTCAAGTTAGTAATTAATTAAAATAATTAACTGCTAACATAAAAGTTAACATAAATGCACAAAAAAAATTTTAATTTCTCGATTACAGTATATGGCTCTTATATGTTTGATTCTTGGTATATCATGATTTTCTTCAAAATCATTTCAAGAACAAACATCATCAATGTCAGCATATTTAGCGACTAATGGAGGAATGCACTACACAACTTTTACAGTTTGAACAGATTTTAAAGGGTTAGTTCACCCAAAAATGAAATTTCTGTCAACAAATACTCACCCTCATGTCAAAACTCATGACCTTATTCTACATCCCATAATCCTACCTAATACCTAAACTTAAATGCTACAAAAACTACCTAAGTAACTATTAATGAGCAGTAAATTAGGAGTTGATTGAAGCAAAAGTTGTAGTTAATAGTGAATATTTGTTCCCCATACAGAAGGGTTACCGAAAATTTATAATTAAACATATTTATAAGGAAACATTTATATGCTTTTGAATACTAAATGTTCCTAACACTTTGGCCAAAGTTAGAGTTGATTTTAAACTTGTATGATTTTATGAGTTTACATTGTACTTTCTGCATGAGGGCACCCTCAGGCCTCAAGTATGAACTACAACATGCATTACTGCAATAACCGAATTCAGTTTTAATAATAATTAAAGCTGCAAACAGCGATTAAAGTGCCCTCACACCTAGGCTTATGGCCACCGGGTGGCTTTAGGAAAACGGTGAACAATGGGTAATATTTATTTAAGTGGATAAATAGAAGAGAAATATGGCAAAGTCATTTTGATTGCACCACAGTTCCTGCTGCCAGCAGGTGGCACTTTGACTATAACTCAATGTTGCCATGTTGATGTCTTCAGGTCAGGATTATTATCAAACATGTGAAGTTTGGGGCAGATTGGTCATTTGTATGCCTGAGTGTGATTAGAATGTTCAGTGCATCACGTGATCAACTGCCAAATTCAAATGTACGTGCGCGCTTTAACTGGCGCTAAACCAGAGACGGACGTGCGCAGCGCTTTTCATATATTACATATATGCAGTGTTTTCAACCAAATAATGTTTATTTTAGGTTTCAGACATTTAAATACACACTAGTACTAACAAAACAATATATTTAGAGTTTGTAAAATACACACTGATGTCTATAGAAGCGGAAATAACAACCCTTTCCATTATAATTAGACGACACGTTTTATTCATATCAGATACACATTGTGAAAGTAACTATAAAGCTTACTCTATTCTTCCCCAGTTCACCGACTCACTTACTTTCATGTATTTCGATTCTCTGTGCGGTGCAAACTAACATGGCGGCGCCCATCGCGCATATGGCTCAACTAACATGATTGTTATAAAGGTGTTTAAACAGCAAAACACATCCACTTGCACATATTTGGCAATCGGAATATTAGATATTTCATGCTATAGTTAACAAATTTCTGAATATTTTGAATAAAAAAGTAGAAATTAAATGAAAGTAGATCATCATTCATACAGTGCTGCGGTGTGTCACGTAACAAGCATTGACGCGTCACCATGGAAACCATAAAATGACACGTTCTAAATAACGGTCGCCTTAAAAAACTCACGCTGGGGGGGTCAGCCAGAATATTTGAAACTTACGTGCGAAAGGGTTAAATGTGTTTCTGGGAGTGAATTACAGTGTAAAGGCAGGAACACACCAAGCCGACAGTCGGCCGTTGGGCAGTTTTTGTTCAACGGCCGACTAAGTTTTCTCAGTGTGTTCCGCACCGTCAGCTGAAGTTGGTCCTCGTCGGCTTTTTTTCGGCCGATTTGGCGGTCCGTCGGGCCATCTGATCATTCTGATTGGCTATTCAGCTACTGCCACCTGCTGGTACAGAAAGGCATTTCATCTTGCGCAGGCGCAGAAAGGACGTGCTACTTGGCCATCGGCTGTTGAGCGTCGGTTTGGTGTGTCAGGGCAACTTTGGACCCAAACGCTGCCAACATGAGCCAACCCCACAGTTTGCTTTCGTCGCCACTAGTTCGTCAACGTCGGCTTGGTGTGTTCCTGCCTTAAAGCATGCCATTTCCTGTTGCCATTAGGTGGCGCCATGACTAATTGAATATTTGCATGTAGATATCTTCAGGCCAGGACTCTTATCAATCATGTGAAGTTTGGGGCAGGTTAGACATTGTATGCCTGACTTAAAACAGCTTCCTCTTTCATGGTGAAACATCAGATTTTGTCAGGCCGCCACGGACACAGCGTTGAACGAAAACTCAAGATCTTCGCAATTTAATATCACTAAGGCCTTAAGATTAGACTGACCAAATATGATGTTGATCTGTTTAAAAAAAATGTCTGGAAATGGCAAAATTTTTGAAGATAATTAAAAATATCCCACTTTCTGTTGGTTTTCAGATTTTGTTCCAAGAGACTTTGTAGGTATTGGGCTGTTACATGTATCTGCCGAATTTCATACCTGTACGTGAAATGTAGCGCGAAGGGCGCTTATTTGAAATTTTGTAGGTGGCGCTGTCGAGTCATTTTGCCAAAATGACAAAAATGCGGAGCGTTATGAATCTTTTGTGTCGAATCATGATTCAGATTGCGTGTTAAATCGGCAAACTGCTGAAATCACGTGACTTTGGCACTCCGAACCACTAATTTGACACGCTGATTCATAACGCTCCGAAGCTTCACGAAGCAGTGCTTTGAAATTGGCCATCATTATAGTCATTATTTTTTTGGCGCACCCGAAATATTCTCGTCGCTTTATAATATTAATATTGAACCACTGTACTCACATGAACTGATTTAAAAATGTTTTTAGTACCTTTATGGATCTTGAGAGAGGAAATGTCATTTCTGGCTATGCAGGCCTCACTAAGCCATCGGATTTCAACAAAAATATCTTAATTTGTGTTCTGAAGATGAACGAAGGTCTTACGGGTGTGGAACGGCATGAGGGTAAGTAATAAATGACGTTATTTTCATTTTTGGGTGAACAAACCATTTAAACATCAGGGGTTACCGAAACTTTTGTGTGTGTGTGTGTGTGTGTGTGTGTGTGTGTGTGAACTTTCCCTTTAATTTACATAGTTTCAAATACTTTAGAAGATATCATTAAAGTTACATGAACAGAGTTGTGCAGATTTTCAATCTTGTGCAGGATTTCACTGTACTCACGATAAGAATCTCATTGCTGCTGTGTCTGTACTCTTCCAGAAGTTTCTCCTGGTATGAGGAAAGCTCATGAGAGCTCGACTGACCATCTCTTTGCCTGCTCTGTTCAGCCTTTCGTTCTCTTTGAGTGATCAGATGAATGAAACTCCTGTGGTCAAGGTTTGTGTGTTTTTGCAAGTTCCACACCGCAGCTTCTCCTGGACTACTGGCAAAGGTGCAACGGTCACGATGCACAGAGCACCCGACATCCTCCTTGAAATGCCAACAAACTTCATATCGAATAGGTTGTAGGTGAGTGGGACGAGAGAACACAGGGCTCCATTTGTGACCTCCGACCTTTGCTCTGACAAGCAGCAGATTGTGAGAGCAATGGTGAGGCGTTTCAATGATGACATAGGAAATGCGAGAGTGTTTATGAGTGCAGACATTACAAGCAGTTCTCAGCTCATACATCTGCATGAACCCCTGCAGCTGAGCATCTCTAGACTGTACCTTAAACATATCTACAGATTCAAGCCATAACACACATAAAGTCTGACATGAACACCTTCAGCTGGCACCCACAGCTTCACATACTGCTACTGCTGGAAATTCAACCTAAGATGAGGAAAGAGAAGAACTCATCAGATGACTTGTATTCACATGAGAGAGAGAGAGAGAGAGAGAGAGAGAGAGAGAGAGAGAGAGTATGCAAATACCATTCAAAAGAACATAAAACACCCACTGAAAACAATTACTATATTTAGACCTTTGAACAGCTACAGGGAAGTATAAAAAATGAATTATGAACTGTGACTTTGCTTGAAGGGATAACAAACTTTCCGCATGACATCGTGTCTCACGTTTTATAAAAGGTATATATCCTTTATTTCAGATGTTGCTTCTTAAAATGATTCTGCTGGTAACAAGCTTTTGAACTATTTTATGGGTAATTTTTCATTTTAATTTTTAAATGTATCTCAAAAAGGACCAAAAAATAATAATTTAAATAAATTGTGCTTTTTTGAAAATTTTGTTAAATAACATTTTGATAGAACGGTCTGTAAAACATTTCAGCTGGTTAAACTTAGAAATAAAAGTTCACCTGCTGCCTTAAAAATGTGAGTTAACTCAACTAAACATAAGTTAACTCAACTTGAAGATAATCTTTGTTTCAACTCACAAATAGTCAAGACAATGTATTACTTTAAGTTTAATTTTTAACTTAAAATAATGCATTGTCTTGACTATTCGTGAGTTGAAACAAAGATTATCTTCAAATTGAGTTAACTCACATTTTTAAGGCAGCAGGTGAACTTTCATTTCTAAGTTTAACCAGCTGAAAATGTTTACGGTATCACATTAAAACAAAAAAATAAAGTTGTGATCTCACGTTTGATATGCTGTGTGCAAATGTGTGCATAAAACTGTGGTCTGGTCACATACCAACATTTTTTAAATAATGCACATTTAAAAATTTTTTAATATTTATACTTTTAATTTACTGGTACTAAGCAAAGATTAAATTGTAGAAAGACAAGCATTATGTAATTGCTGGCCAGAGCTGTTGTTATTGAGACTATGTGAGAAAGAAAAGCTGGGGTGTACAATACAAGGTCGAGCTTATCATAAACAAGACAAAACAAAAGACTTATTTTCCTATTTGACAATTGCTCAAAACAACTAGCAACCAGATTTAAATGTGTGAACTTAACTCCATGTGAACTGCCACAGAACAGGTTTTGGGTTAAGTGGCTTTCAGATTAATGTTAGTCAATGACAAACCTTTTTAATCTGAAGCCTGGCTTCAGATCATGTAAGGATTATTTTAGGTCAATATGTAATGAAAAAGTCTATAATGAAAACTATGTAAAGTGCCTTGGTAAATATTACACAAATGCATTACATAAAATGTGCATATATACATAAGGATTCATTTAATTGCATATTTATCTTGTGGTACACAGACAGAGTTCAGGTATCAAAACACAGCGGCTGTTGCTGGGCAGCCCTTATTATGAGGTTGTTGCTTCAGACTAGTTGCATAGAGTAAATGAGTTGTTGTTGTTTTTTAACAGTGCCCAACAGCTGTAGTACTGTCATACACCCTCATGTAGTATGCACAGGTTTTGGGGGTGGCAGGAAATGTTACCAGTTTAACAGCTTTTGAGCTCTCATATGCCATTTAAATAAACAGTTTATCACTTTAAAGCCAAAGAATGGACCCATATCTTCCCACACATCACATTCCACACATTCATACCATTTAAAGTTTATGGGTGAACAGTAGAGTTTATGGGTGAATATTCATTATTTCCTATGTGTGTTTACCCAGGTTTGCACAATGAAAAATGTACAGGTAAATTTTGAAATGTTCTATCTGAAACATTCTTTGTTATTTCATTGTGATATTTTAAATGTTAATCTTAACAGTAGACAGCAGGATTTATTTTCATTTAGCCTACTGTAGTATAGGCTAATGATCCTCCCCCTGCTGTCAAACGTCAGGTGGAAAATGCTTGTATGACCATTACGACAAAATGGCAACGAGAGTAATTTTGTATTATTATGAATATTGTAAAGGGCCTTGTTGTAAATTTCTGTTGTAAATTATAGGTTACACTTACAGTTGCCGCGTCGCACCCAACGGCCGATGCAAGAATAAGACAATATTGCACTATAATGAAAATTGGCGTTTTGAAATACCCCAGAGTAAATGAAAAAGCACTTAAACCTATACGTAGTTCTAAAGAAGTAGAATAATTAAAGACAGCGATATATTTGAAAACACTAAAATATTGATTTATAATGCGCTAATGAAAAATAAAAACAAGAACAGCGCGCTCTGTAATTAGACGCCTGACGGAGTCTACTGTAGAAGCGGAAAGCGTGATGCGGAACAACACATTTTCCACACGATAAAGCAGTTTAATTAACTTTTAGACCCACCTTTACATTTCAGAGGGAAACGTGCGGTCACCTGCACTCGAAACCATCTCAATCAAGTGCACACAAACCAAACTTTATGATCCTCTATAGTAGGCTAACCGTCAGCCGCTTAAGTTTCGTTTTCCTGGTAGGGAGTGAGGGTGACGATGTTCTTGGTCACGTCCTTCTTTTTTTTTTTTTTTTTTTTTACACACTTCCATTTTTTTATAAACCAATGAATCCCCAAACTCTTGCCACAATTGTTTTATATCTTCTTGCTTTCTTTTTAATGGTGGCGCATGCGCAATTAATTTATTTTTTAAATATATTTTTATAATATTTCACTTTATAACATTACAAATTAAAAGGTTTCTGATAGAAAATACAGGTTGAAGAATATATTCAGACGTGATATCCCCAAACAATGGATAGACTGGTACATGCTGATTAATGAAACAAAACAGCTTAGTTTCTTAATTCTGCTCTTATGCTGTATTTCTAATTAAAATGTACCATATCAGATAAGTCAAAGATGATTTTAAAGATGAATTTGAATGTATAGGTTATAATAAAAAAGATCAAATCTTATAAAATTAACTTGCGAGGGGGTCTGTTGCAGAAGTGAAAAAAAAAAAAAAAAACTCAGAATGTTACATAACCATTGTACAATGAAAACAACCAGATCAAAGATGCTCCAATGAAAAACACATTTATTGTTATGAAGTGCAACAGCAAAAGTAGAATATTGGAATGCCATGCTACATATGATGGTTGTTTTGCAGACTAAATGACATTATTAATGTGATAAGTAATTTATGATTGTTTTTTTTTTACTTTTGCATTTGGACTAGAAGACTTGACTGGACTTGACTTTTTTTCTTCAGACGAGGAAATTCTCGATACTCAATACAAAAATACTTGATACAGAACTAAATCTGACTATTTCACTTGGGCAACCTCCAGTTACTAATACAATGGGCAACTTTCCATTGCTAATACAATACATACAATACTAAACATACAGTGCAGCATCCCATAAGCTATCACTATCCCAATTCGCAGATGAACGCCTGGTCTTTAGCATCTATACTATCACCGCCCTAATGCTAACTCAGAATATTACTGTCGCACTCTGAGCACTATCACTGCCACGATAATGACTACATGAGCTTAGAATCTTCAGTTCTTTTTTTTCCATTTGCAGAATTCAGTAGGTTAGGTTAAAAAAAAAAAGTGTTACAGAAGTTTTCATTAATGTGATTGGTTATACTGGTTTGGGGATTGGTTATAATGATCTAAGCTAATCATATGACTGTTAGTTCTACTGTGCTAAGCATTTACAACGTCTAGACTATCTGATCACATCACATGGTATGCATATGGTATTGCATTCAAAAGGTGCATGGTCTTTGGCCTGAGCAATAACGTCTCATGCCAGCTTGCCATTTTAAAATACCCTTTTGACCTTTTCTTGACAATGCGTGGGCCATAACATTTCTTTATTGCAACATAAGCACATTTTTCAAAGCAAAAAATAAGAACTAATGAAATCACAAGTTCCATTTTTCCAAAAGACTTCCTTTTACACATTTCCTTTTGTTATTGAAAATAAACATTCTAACTTTGAATTTGAAAAATTCCATCACATATCCAAATCCATTCATCTATCTCAAATATCTCAAAAGAAATTGTAACTAGTTAGTTCAATGACCCTACCTGTATATTTAACAGTTACACCAGTAGGTGGCAACCTATGAATGACTTTGAGCCACATTCTTCTATGATCTTTTATAGTCTAAGCCAGGGTTGTCCAATCCTGCTCCAGGAGGGCCACAGTCCTGCAGAGTTTAGCTCTAACCCCAATTAAACACACCTGAACCAGGTCTTACTAGGCATAGAAACTTCCAGGAAGGTGTGTTGAGGCAAGTTGGGGCTAAACTCTGCAGAACATTGTCCCTCCAGGACCGACTTTGGACACCCCTGATCTAAGCAGTGGTTTTTCAAACCAAAAGCACTGGAGCCCCCCGAGCACTGCACATTTTGTGTGTCTCCTCATCTAACACATCTGATTCACCTCATGAGCTCATTATTAGAGATTAGTCATGTGTGATGGTATCAAATTTTCATGTTGCAATTAATTGGTGAAGATTTTATCATGGTATTCAGTATTATCACAATATTGAAATAAGTTGCAAAAAAAGTGTTGTCATAATATATCAGGTTTAAGCACTCTTTTTAAAAAGAACAATAATACAATACACAAAAAAATAAAAAAATAAAAAAATTCACTTAATGCCAATGGAATGATTTTGGGACAGGACTTCCTGTTTGTCCGATCAATGGCACCAACAATCAATTCAAACCAACTCCAAATGCCTTTGTGTGTGTGTGTGTGTGTGTGTGTGTGTGTGTGTGTGTGTGTGTGTGTGTGTGTGTGTGTGTGTGTGTGTGTGTGTGTGTGTGTGAATGTAATGCATTATTTCTACACCACTAAATTGTGTAAATTTGAGCCGAAAGGAACTTTTTGACCAAACAATGGAAAGTGAACTAAATAACAAGCCCTTCACATTTTGCAAATTCAATGGGTGTCACTAATGGTGCAGAATTTACAAACTGCACTTTCAAGGATGCAAGAATTATCAGCTCATTTACCTAGCCTATAAAGCTCATGCTTTTGTTACTCTTTGAAGGCTACAGTTAGAATGAAGATGAGTCAGATTGTTCTGTATGAAGTTTTTAACGGTTAAATCCCTTTTTAAAGCATTTCATCATTGATCGCTGCATAAGGAGGTTGGGAACCATTTCTACAAGAGGACAGAGAAATGGCATCACATAATCCTTAAAAATGCCACCACCATGTATGCGTTCCTTTTCATTATTTAACTTCTTAATTTCTTCTTCAAGATTTTTAGTTCTCTCCTTAAAGCCTTTGTTTAGCATCTCCTCCTGCTCCTTCACTTTGCTCTCAATGGCTCTGTCCATCTCCTGCCGCTGCTGTTCCATCTCCTGTTTGAACTTCTCCTCCATCTGCCTCACCATGTCCTTATGTCGTTCATTCTCTGCCACAATCATTCGTTCTCTCTCAATTTTTTTCTCCTCTTCCTCTTTACATTTCTGTTCCAGCAGAGCAGCATTCTCCTTCTCCTCTGAACATTCAGTCAAGAGAGAGAGAAAAATCAATATAAATTAATATGAAAATAAAATGAAAAATAAATTAACATAAACCCTAAGCAAGTTTTGCTCTGTATCTCATTTTCCTCAAAAAGCCCACTGATGTTGTGTTAATAAGTTGTGTTGTACTAAAAATAAACTTACCTTTAATTTGTCTCTCATTTTCAGTGAGTTTTGTGTCCATGTGGAGGATGCTGTTTGCTTCAGCTCCTCGCTCATTCAGAAACTCATTTAGCACAGCCTCAGCCTGCACATAAACATACAGCTGCAAGAATTAAGTATGTGAACCACTTGCAGAATCTGTGAAAATGTGCAAAATTTTAACAAAATAAGAGAGATAATACAAAATGCATGTTATTTTTTATTTAGTACTGTCCTGAGTAAGATATTTTACATAAAAGATGTTTACATATAATCCATAAGACAAAAAAATAGCTGAATTTATTAAAATGACCCAGTTCAAAAGTTTGTGAACCATTGATTCTCAATACTGTGTGTGGTTACCTGGATGATCTACGACTGTTTTTTTTTTTTTTGTTTTGTGATGGTTGTTCATGAGCCCCTTGTTTATTCTGAGCAGTTAAACTGAGCTCTGTTCTTCAGAAAAATCTCCAAATCTTCAGTTTTTCACCATCTTTTGCATATTTGAACCCTTTACAACAGTGACTGAATGATTTTGAGATCCATCTTTTCACATGGAGGACAACTGAGGGACTCAAACACAACTATTAAAAAAGGTTCAAACATTCACTGATGCTCCTGAAGGAAACATGATGCATTAAGAGTCGGGGTGTGAAAACTTTTGAACAGGATGAAGAGGTCAAAATTTTTCTTATTTCACTTGAATAATTACTGCCCTTCAGAAGCAACAGAAGATACTTGCATGTTTCCCAGAAGGACAAATTAAATACAATTGACCTTGATCTTCAAATTCCAAATGTTTTCATCCCTGGCTCTTAATGCATCGTGTTTTTTTCTGGAGCATCAGTGAATGTTTGAACCTTTTTTAATAGTTGTGTTCGAGTCCCTCAATTGTCCTCAGTGTGAAAAGATGGATCTCAAAATAATTCAGTCACTGCTGGAAAGGGTTCAAATATGCAAAAAATGCTGTAAAACTGAAGAATCTGCAGGACCTGGAGGATTTTTCTGAAGAACAGAGCTCAGTTTAACTGCTCAGGACAAACAAGAGACTCATGAACAACCATCACAAAACAAACAAACAGTCGTAGATCATCCAGGTACTTAAAAATCAATGGTTCACATACTTATGAATGGGGTTATTTTAATAAATTCAGCTATTTTTTTTGTCATGTGGATTATATGTAAACATTTTTTATGTAAAATATCTTACTCAGGACAGTACTAAATAAAAAATAACATGCATTTTGTATTATCTCCCTTATTTTGTTAAAATTATTAACATTTTCACAGATTCTGCAAGTGGTTCACATACTTTTTCTTGCAACTGTTTAGACCAGTGGTTTTAAAATCCAATCCTGGGGACCCACTGTATTGGATCATGAACACAAATGTGCTTTCATTTATCAGTTATACAAGTAATATTTATATTATTATTATTATATTATTATTATTATTAGTGACCCGATCTGGCAAAATGAGTCGGAAGTCGCAACGTTCTATTTTAAGATATGGGCCGATAATGTGGAAAAACAATGAAAAAATCGATTTTTTTAAAGCTAATTTCAAAGAACAGACTTTCAGAAATAATCTCCCAAAGTTTCGTAGTCCAGATAATCGAGTAAAGGTATTTAAATGGCTATTAAATTTGACATGGTTTCACTAAATTAGCTGGAAATGAACTTCTCAACTCCTCTCGTCACTTATGAGCATTTCCCAGTATCCCCTGAAACGTCATTATCTCTGCTCTACAAATATGGTGTTACACGTTGTATAGAACCGATCAAAAAACTGACCTAAACGCTGATTTTAACAATGGGAAGCCCCGTTTCGACTGACAGGCACGCGACCGGTCCAGCCATCCTCCTGTCAGACTAGCGCGCCTTATAAAATAAAACTCCCATTTGCGTGTCTCTCTTTAAAAGCCAATAAAAATTTAATCCATATAGGTAGCACAAAAATTCTTTTTGCATACAAAACCAAAGACTTTAAAATTTCATATCAAGCCTCCAACATGCTTCTGTTGCGTTATTTTCACCCTCTAATGAGTCTGAGAAATATGCGTTTACAACAAAAATAGCACAGCAGCTAACTGAATACAAGTATGTATTTCACGTGCTCATAACTTCATGAAAAATGCACAGATCATAAAAAATGAAAAGCACTTTGAATTATCTGTTGATGTTTTTAAAATTTGTTAAATGTCATGAAATACTAATTTGCTTTTTACTTAGATAAACAATGAGATTTCTATCCATATAGAGATTAAATGGAAGGATGATGTAAACAGAATCCAGATACTATGTGTATTTGCCAGATGTAAAGAGAGATATTGTTACAGTCACCAGCACTAGCACTCCATTTCCAAGCATCCCTCCTGTTCCTCACCTGCACACATTCATCTATCACCATGGACACCTATCATCTTCACAGCTGCACGTCATTAGTTAATTCTCCCTTTGTGTATACAACTTCCTGTTTGTGTTCAGTTCTTTGTCCATTCACTGTCTTATTACGTTGTGTTGTATTTGACTATCTGCCTGTTTGGATTAAACTTGGATTATTTTGATATTGACCTGTTCTTCTTCGTCTTCCTTCAAGAACACAGCCTGACATATTTACACAAATGCATACTCACAATGAAAATGTCCTCACCCTTACACCTTTGTTGGGTTCTCTGCGGTACTGCTCAACGATGGCGTCTCTGTCTCTGCAGTAGAGTTCATATCCTCCAGACTTAATGTACTCTCCATTCTGCAGCCGTTTATTCATGTCAGAGAACAGATTCTTCAGCAGATCTCTGCACTTTCTCTCTGACGCCATCTCATTCTCTTCCATCAAGTCTATGTACTTCATACTTATAGCTTCCTATAAACATAAAAAAAAAAGAAATAAAATCTCAAACATGACAAAGACTGGATGTACTGAACACTGTTTGTGTACATTGTCATGTGAATTAATTGTATTAATCTGATGGATGTAGGAATTTATGTATGCTAGAATGCATACACGAGTGTGCAAGTATTAGTGTGTCTTCTACTGTATATTTAAAGCTTACCTCCAGTGATTTCAGGTATTCCCCCTTTTCATCTTTGAATGAGCGTTTTATAAACTTAGAGGTGGCCAGACTGCTGAATTTCTGGTGCTCACAGGTAAAATTTTCTGTACTGACTGGGAATGTATTCTTCACCTGTAAAAACATACTGTTTACTTCAAGGTTCACTGCATTCAGTGAAGATTTTCAAGCCGAAATCAGTGGTTCTGATTTCATATTTAAAATGTATACAAAGTTTGGTTTTCTGACATTGCATGGGATTATGTATAAAAACAAATATATGAAGGATAAAACAAAAGTGATTTTGAAACATGACCATATAAAAAAAAACTTAGTCACAATGTGCATGTCCTACCTCTTCCATCCCACTCTGATATGCTTTTAAAGCGTCCTGAACAGCTGCCTGGTTCTCTAGACTTGCCAAAACAACCACTGCATTGTCCAGACAAGGCACTTCACCACTGCTGATTGTATCCACATAAATCTGCACCAGATTCCCAAGCACTGAAAACACACACACACACACACACACACACACACACAATTATAAAGAACAGCTTTTAATTGTAAATGCTCCATAGTATGAACATTTGGTAAAACACTCACATTTGCCAGTAACTCTGTGTCCTCCTTTCAGTGTTTTTACTGCACTATTGATGAAGATGTGGTCACAGAAATGACCTGTGACCTCTAGAAAAGCTTGTGCAAGGTCCTGCTCCTGTAAGCTCTCTAGGCGTGTCATGTCTTCTTGGGAGGTAACAGGAAATGGGAAAACAAAACACTTCCGGCTAGGGAAATAATGCTGGATACATTCACGAGGCAGATTGTAGTCACTAATTTTCTTACTCACACCTAAAAAGTAATTTGGGAGAAATAAATATTTTCCCAAATCAGTGGCATTTCATTTAAGTTTTTCAGGCATTGTTCATTTACACAAAAACTGACAATTGATTCAAGTATTGCAGTATCTATAACAATTATTCAACATTATGTACACTCAAAAAATAATGTGTTGGCTCAACAAAAAAAAAAAACATAACGCAACAGTTTGCATAATTTGTTTGAGTTACGACAACTTTGAGTAAATTTACGTTCAACCAACAAGCTTCACTGAGTTTTCACTGAGGAACTTAATCATTTGTAGCATAAACACAATTTTTAAAATTGACTACTCAAAAATATTAAGTCACTCCAACTTAACCAGTTGTAGCCCTGGAACCAATTAATCTCATCTCATCATAGCACATAACATAACTTATTTAACATGTATATTTAATGAACAAGTAAGATATTTGTCACTGGCATTAGTTGCTTAGAGTCAATGTAGTGTTTACCTTCATATACTCTTCAGCACAATGGTAACCACGAAAACTTTTTAAATGTCAAACATAACAGCATTAAACACTAACAGGTCTTTCACTTCACTAAAAACTAAAAATTAACACCTAGCCTGCTTTTAACGTTTATTCTCCTTATCCAGTCCTATATGCAAAGCATGCTGGGAACTAGAAATCCACTGCCTAATTTCTGAAGTTATCAAGGCAATTTAATTAAGCTGCTACAATCTAATTTAAAAAAAAGCCAATTAATGCTGAAATTTTAGTTTAAATTACAGACGTTATTAAGTTGATGTAATGATCAACATTATTATATCAACAGAACTCTACAAAATAAGGTTTGCAACTTAAAAGGTTTAATTAAAACAATAAATTAGAATTTTTAACTTGCAACCATGCATTTATTTAAGTTGTGGTAACTGGTCCCACAACCTGAATTACTTTTTGTAATTTGTATACATTATGTATATTCTGTGTGTGCAGACAAATATGTGGTCATGTAGCCTAATGAAAATTAATCATACCAGTTTAGTATGTACTCTAGATGGCATTCATCAGTGGTTATTTCAATGACCTCAGAGAATGAGTATCATGGGTCATTGAGCCTGCTCATGTTTATTTTGACACATAAACTCTATTTTAACTGAAGCTTAAGCATTGGAGTATGGCTTTAGCAATGCTAATGTCATGGGTTTGATTCCCAGTGGAAGCAAAAACTGATCAAATGTACACCTTGAATGCAATATAAGGATAAAAGCATATGCTTAAATGTAATTCTGTCTAAAATACCTTTCTTCAGATCAAGGGCAAACTCAAGGTACTCGTCCTCTGTCACTCGGTTTCCATTAATTTCCAAATCCAAGGTAAAATCTCTAACCACCCAGATGAATGATGGGAAAAACCGCACAAAGTTAGAGTTCTCCTCTTCCTCCTCGTCTGCTGCTTCTGCTGAGCTGATCTTGATCTGCTCAGTGAGCTCTGTAACGTAGCTGCAGCACATTGAGAAATAACAGCATCTTGCAAAGGTTGTATAAATGAAAGTGGGTCTTACATGTAGCAGGTTAAAGGATACTGCAGATTTTCCACTGCATTGTTATCGATGGTGCCACGGCTGTTGTACACCAGAGTGCTGCTGAGCAGAACAGCCAGAGAAAAAATCCAGCCATCATTCTTAGAATCACCCTGAAACACACAGATCAGTGTTTTTAGATCAAAACATTTTCTTTCAGGGCACCAACTGGTACTGGGAAATTAGTGTTAGTAGTTAGTGACTGTGCTCACTTTCTTTACATCTCCAAGTCCCTCTGTGTCCAGCAGCACCAGGGTGTGTCCTTTTTTAGTGGGGTGAGGGACACACCACATCCAAATGCCTTTGGTCTTTGACTCAATAGTGTTGCCGAGAGCAAAGCCTGGGTTAATCATATTGTTTAAAGTATTCAAACACTTGATGCAGTTACTGTTTTCAGATATTGACAGACATACAAACAAAGATTCTGTCCTCATTTGTCCCCCACAGACTTTCAGCAGTTTCTCTCACCAGACTGTTGTCCTGCCAGGCGGTTCATCAGGTAGGACTTCCCCGTCCGGTAGAGTCCCACCACAGACACCACAACCACCGGCTCCTTGATCCCATCCAGAATTTCTTTGGCATCATTCCTCACACACAGCTTCCCATTTTCATCATTTTCAATGAGACACACTGGAGCTGTCATATACCCACTACAAGACATGATTCTAAGTAAAAAAAAAAAACACACACACAAAATTAAAAAGACCCACACTTACCATACAGTGCACCACTGTCTGAATTTCAGCATAGTTGTGAAAAACTGTGGCCAAGCCCAGATTGCATCATGTTATATGCTTTATTATTGATTACCTTATTGAGAGGCAGGTGAAGTCACAAATCCCTTTGAATTTGAAGTTTGTGTTGGATGTCTATAAATTTGCAGCTCTATTGAAGAAAAATTGCTTATCTTTAGGCCTACAGAAACTTTGAAAACAACTAAAACCACATACAATTAACGAGACACAGCTAAACACAGCCTCTTATCCTCTGCTATGCGTGGTACAGACTGAGGAAAAAATGCACTCTCACTGGCCTATCTGCAATGCAGGACTTGAAAGTGAAAGTGAAAGCCTGTTTTCTGATTTAGTTTCACTTGCTGACAACCTAAATCTGCATCTGCTAAAACCGTGCACATGGGCTCTGTAGAATATGTGAATTATTATTTATTTATTTAGAAAGATATTATATTCCACAGTCATAGTTATTACTATCATTTTTATTTATTTATTTTGTTATGAAAGCCTTTCCCATCACTAAGTTACATTTCATTTTGTATGGACTTTCAGTTTGTTTTAATTGATCACGTGTTCCTTTGTTCTATGTTCCAGCCACTAACGGTCACCATGGACACTAATCATCATCATCATCAGCTCAGCTGTTCATCATTTGAGTTAATCTTCTGTCTCACTATTTACGTTGCTCCCTTTCATGCAGTCCTTGTCTGGTCACCATATAGTTTAGTGTTGACGCTGCCTCTGTCTGTATTGGATTTATATTAAATGATTTTGAACCTGTACCTCCTGCCTTCAAGCACGTTACATATACAGTAGTGTCATTCTTCTGCAGTGGAGTAACTGGATAATATGTGCAGTGCTGGGAAGCAGCTCTAGGAAGCAGCTAAAGCAGCTCTGTGCTGCTCCCTGCCGACAGTATTATTTACAGCACTTTGTTTTCCACGCATGTACAGTTTGATCCATATTTGAACAGGTATATAGTTTTCATTAAAGTTTGGTCTGAAATACCATGAGGTGTTGCTTGGCTATTTCTTTCAAAAGATAATTATTTCTAAAAGTTTTTTTTTTTTTCTTTGAAGAGAAAGAGGTGGTGTAAGCTAATTTAAATTGTGTATAATGGTCATTGTCACTGTTTTTATTCATATTTCATTCTCATGTGAACGAGAATAACAAACATTTCGAAGTTAAATGGAAATGTCCCCTTTCACTCAACACAGCAGATGCCTCGTTAATTCGTTTTTCTTTCAATGAGATGTCGAATTGCAGTTTACCCAGTGTTTGAGGAATACAGTACTGTACTCTGCCTTTTACTTTAATAAATGAGCTCCATACGACTGAATGCAATTGTTTAAGACATATGCTACCATATTTTTACATTTTTACATTTACATTTTTAAAATGTAGAACTTTTTCCTGTACTAAAAAAAAAAGCGAATTGAACCCACCCAAGTGATGCATAGTTTCACTTTCATTCGTTGCAGCATCATTATTCACTATAATATAGCGTGTCTGGTTATGACATAAGTGATATTAAAAGATCAAATTCGGCACAAACCAATTTTTCTGTATATTATGCTTTGATATAGTGTTTACTAAGTTTGGTACTTTTAATGGCACTGTCTTTTTTTTACGGGAGGAAAACCATCAAATGTGTTGCGTTCATATACACAAATCCGCCGCGAACTCTATGGGCGCCGCCATCTTGCCTGCCGCCATTACTGCGTGCCTGCGAAGTGTGACGGTGTGACACTTGCCTTGCCGGTGCCCTCTAATGACATTTCAATTAAAGTTCATCCTGCTCATTAAAGAAAATGTCTGGTGAAAGGGAACATGGGTAACGTAGATGATGTCAGGCAGTGGCCAAAACTTACCGATAAAGGTAATTTATTGACAACATAATGTAATAATGTAATGTAATGTAATGTAATTAAGAAGTGTATTAATTGATGACAACAATAAAACCGAACGCTGTCATTACTAGCTGTGTTGCTAATATGTTCACAAGCTTAAGTTTCAAATAATTATTAGGCCATCCTTAAAAATATTCTTGTTTGCCATAACTCGACCGACCCTGTCAATTTAGGACCGACCCAATTAATTATTTTTTCCCCTTTTAGTCCGACCGACTTGCCGATTGTAATTGCGTTAAGACCCACGGATTTTTTTTTACTCTTCAAACAGCTAATACAAATGCAATAAAATGTGAGACACGCAATTGACGCTTTTCACACGCTCTCACGCCACACATCCATTTTCTCAAGCACAGAAAAATCGCGAAGTAAAGAGGACACAGAGACCGACAGACTAGACAGAGCAGGTTACTTATGATAGAAAAAAATCTCAGCTCTCAGATTCTGTCAATTTTATTACGAAATTCAAACAATAAATACCGTTTTGGTGCTTGTAAATGTGACATGCTAGAAATACAGATTAAAAAATATTACAACATCAAACGACGTATAATGTTATGTTCTTGTAAACATGTTTTTCAAAATGGATTTATGTATTCACACTTACCTTCGTCTGAGGTAAATCTCTCAGAAATGACCGAACGCTGTCAGCTAGCAGCCCCTCACACAGAACCTGTTTTGGCTGATATGTGTACTGTATTACATCTTTATTATATTTTTACTTATAGCATTAAATAAAGTTGTTATTATAATAAAAAATGCATTATATTTAAATTGTTATTTTTAAATAATACTGCCAGCTGATAGGGCTCTCTGTATGTTTACAGCATTAAGTTAGGTGAGTTGTTTTTTTCTTGAGAAAAATTAATGCCTACCTTGTGTAGCCTAGCTAATATCAAATCACAATAATAATTAAATAATAATAATTGAATAAAAATAATAAAAAAGTGTAGCTTACCAGAAATTGTAGCCTACCATGTAAACATTGTAACATGTCACTAAACCTAATAAAATTCAGCTTAGTTACTAAAATGTTTTGACAATCACAATACACTTAATGTGATGCAATAAAAAAGTTTTTTTTTTTTTTTTTTTTTACATTTTTTACGACCTACCGACCATTTTTTTTTATTTTTTTGGCTGTTACGGCAAACCAAAATATTTTTAAGGATGCGCCACGACCAGTTGTAGCAATAAAATACATGTTCTTATAGGTATTCAAGATTATTTTATTAATCATCTGGCATGCGATGAGCCATCTCGGTTATGTGTTTCATCCACTTTTGACGCACATCTTGGTCCTCCGCTCGACCAGGAACTCTGTGCAATCCGTATGGCCGTAAACATGGGCAGTCAATGTGCAACAAAGCTTCGTGGATTACACAAACGGTTTTATTCCAGGCCTGTAGTTTTGTGCTGTTGTTAAAACAACCAACCACACAACACGCTCTGCCCGGCATCACTGGACAGCATAGGTACTAAAAAAACTATATAGCTAACATCTGCTACAGCCTACGGGACCAACACGCTACTTCTGCTACTTCCTTAGCAGCAAGGCACGCAGTAATGGCGGCGCTGCTTTACTTCCGTGTTTCGCCGGATTTGTCTATAGAGGGTATGCATCGACGTCACTTTCCCGCCGAAACGCGCTCCCTCAGCTGGACTGAGTGGCAAAAGAACCTGCTGCGTAACTGGATTAATAGGAGAAACGGCGAAAACGCGAGTAAAATTAACGAATTACCCTAAAAGTTGGACTCGAAAGTGTTTCTTACAACTTGTCAAATAAACCTAATCCATGGATATTGACATGCAGCCAGGAGTCGTGTTCCCTGACATTTATATGTGCCTGATTTGACGCCGGGGAAATACATAAAGCAAATCTGGCTGTGAATATTTTATATAACTACAATATCGGTAGGTTTAAATCTGCTTAATCACTTATATCAATGTTATATCGTCATATTGTCCAGCCCTAAAACATATATAGTTTTATAGTATAGTTTTTGACTGTTGTTTATTTAAAAACACCCAATTATGCATAATATAAGATGGAAAATATTTAATTGATGAGTCGTCAACATAATATATAACAATACAATATATAAGGTATGATTTTACCTCAAAATCCAACAATTCGACACAAAATGATAACTGCAAATCCATGTTTCTTTGCCTGGGGTCCAGCTGTGTCATGATAGAACACAGGAAGCAATTAGCCTTTCGCCGAGCCCCGCCCCCCTTAGTTACTGTTGGTACGTCCGACAAACAAATGGTCAAACACGACCAGCGCGACAGATTGCCATGACGGGAAGAGGTATACCCGTGCTTGTCAGTGACCTTTTTTGGAGCAATACCTCCGCGATATCCTCCAGATCGAGGCAAAAGGGGTTACAGTATGCAGTGGAGGGATACATTCAAAATATAAAAATACGCAATGAAGGAGACACGACTACTATCGAGGCTAATGCTTAACTGTTACCGGTCTCAAGCGAAATCTGAGAAACCCCATGACCTGTACCTCAAATGCAACCAGCACAGCCTTGTGGACCAGTCATGCTCTTGCACTGCCGGGTAAGTTCTCTTTCATGTGTTATGGTCTATTATTGTATATTGCGAGTAGCTATTTTGTTCAAATACAAGGGTATGTTAGCTAGCTAAACATGTGCGTCAAAGCCATTCAAAGCTAACTAACATTTCTCTGTTGTTTTGAGAATAGCCGTTTTGAGAATCAGAATCAGAATGTTTTATTTCCATTGTTGATGAACAGAATTCACAAATAGAAAATTGCTTTGGCTTAAAATGTGCATAACAGATAAAATAATAAAATGAAATACATAAAACAAAATATAAGGCATTCAGATATCCATTTTATTTTATTGTATTATCTGTTATGCACCTTTAACTAAGCCAAAGCTATTTCATAGTTGTGAATTATGTTCAACAATGGATATAAAACATTCTGAATCTGAAAACAGCTAACACTAATACTCAGGGGTAGGCTTTCCGTTCATAAAATGCTACATGAAAGATAAAAACAAAATTATTTAAAGTTGCTTGTTGGGGCGCTATGTTCGACTTTGTTGTAAACTGACGAAAAATAAAGTTGGGGAGCTCAAAGACCCAACACAATGGTAATCATAATCCATGGTAATCATAACTTTGGTCCAATTTGTGTTCTTGCCTCTAGTTAGTAGATCTAGACAACACGGTAACTAGTTAGCTGTTAGCCTTACCTTTGAGCAGATGTATTTATGCTTCCTAATGTTCGACTCATTTAACTGGGAGTTGGGCCGTCTATGGAATTACGTTTGTTCCAAAAATAATGAACGTAACTTTTCAAAAAAACTAATAAAAATAGAAATTGAAACTGAATAAAATGTCTTTGAAACTTAAAAAAATAAATCACAGGCAAAATGTTTGACTTTGTTTTTAATACACTGCATGTTTTGCTAACAGTTTCTTTTCTTTCCTTCACTGATCTTTACTTACAAAAGCATTTCCAGAGTTTTCATTTATGCTTCTGAAGTTTTCGTTTACGATGCCAGAGTTTTCGTTCGTCTTTCTGACACAAATCCCTCGCGGGGGCGGGGCCAGCAGTGGTGTGTTCTCATTGGCTTACTGAGTTTTTGATTGACAGCTTCTTCTTGACCTGGAAGTGAAGACGTCAGCGTTGTGTTTACAATTACATGTGTGGAGGTGAGCGTCTGTAAGCGGCTGCTTATTTCATTTAAAGCTTTTATTTATTTTATCTGTATTTATCTGCGGCTTCTACTTTGTCACATAAACTTTTAGGAACGTGAGAGATGTCTTGAGGTTTAATTGTACATTAAAGGTTATAATACTGAAAATATTGCATAATGTCCAATGTTTTCGGAGAATATTTGATTATTTCTGATGATTCTTCTCTATTGTTGGGTCTGATTAGGTTGTGCTGTTACAGTTTAAAGAGAATACTAGTATCATATACATGTATATATTCAGCCGTCAAGAAAGTCTCACTCCAACCAGGTAATCAAGGTTGGCAACCATGGCCATCACTCTACCCATTGTTAGCATATGCACACACCATCACAATTAATGATCACTCAATTCTGAAGGATTCAAACAATATGAAAATAACAGTCGTGGCTTGCTTTACGATCTTGTTGCCATTTTTTATCATTCTAATAATTTTATTTAGTTAACATTATCATCTAACATATAAAAGTAGATTTTTTTAAACAATTATCAACAGTTTCAATTGTGACTTATATATATATATATATATATATATATATATATATATAAAACCGGTTGAATAAATGAAAATATGAATCAATTCAAATAAATTTAAATTCTTTATTGTCACTACAGCATACACACAAGTATAAAAGTGAAAGTGTTGGATGCAATTATGTTGTGAAAGGAACGACCAGAATCCACAAAACACTAACTGCATATTCATGTAATCCACAGTATTCTCATGATATACAGTACATTACTATAAAAATGCACAAGCACCTATTATAGAATACACGTGTAAAATTCATAAAATTCATTTTATTACCATTTTTTTAAACTATAGTGAATAAACTTAATGAATGGAATGAAATGTTCATGTTGTCTGAATACATTTTTGGTTTGACTGTATGACTTTCTTTCTCCACATAAGCACAAATATCTTTAAGAAAATAGTCCATCTCTGTGTCCATCTCATAAGTGGACTGTAACCCATACACGTATGATGGTTGGGAAACGATTGTCAATAATTAAAACAGTTTAAATTATTAGTATTTTTCTCATCTATTGTTTCACTTCAGAAGACATTGATTCATCCACTGGGGTCGCATGGATTAATGTGTCTTTAGGACTCGAAGACATGTATTATTTTCCTAAAAATCCTAATTCATGTTTATCTGTAGAAAGAAAGTAATACGCATCTTGGACGGCATGAGGGTGAGTAAAATATATGAGAATTTTTTTGGGGTGAACTATCACTTTAACATTCATATGTTGTTGGTATGCTAATCCAAGATCAGTATGGACTAATAAGAATAAAGTACAACCTCTTGTGTGTTTGTGAACTGTGTCTTGTTTTAATCTAGAGCTCCAAAAAAATTAAAATATTTGCATAATATCAGGTGTCTGAAGATCAAGATCCCAGTCAGTCAAAGGTGATGTGTCTGAACAAAATAAGATTCTTGTCTGATGGGGACAGTGGATCTCTGGGGCTACCACTCCCTTCTCTGGGTCAGCAACAGAATGTTGTTAATGGAGAAGTTGCTCCACTCCCTGGAAAATAAGAAATCAGATGTATTATAATCTAACAATACAAACTGCTTTGAATTCCCACATAACAAATTATGCAGACTTAAAATATTTATTTCAAACAAATTATATATAATTTCAGCCATAATTACTTTCATGTATTAGGTTTTGCATTTAGCCAGTAGGCCTACTGTGCAAAAGTCATAGCTTTGTTGTTTTAGCAATGTTTTAATGACCACCCATGTTTATTTTTTGGTCTTTATTACAATGTAAACAGAAAATACAGGAAATTTGCACACAAAAAAAATCAGAACAAAATGGATTCTATAAGCAAAAAATCAGTATTTAATGTGACCTCCTAGACTTCCAGTTTTTTCAAAGGAGAAACTTGTGATCAGATTTTGAAAGTTTTCTTGGCCTTCCAGTCATTTTCCATTCCATTTAGGTTTGAGAGAGCCAGGTTCTCACTATTACTCAAGTGTAAGGAGAGGTCACTAAATACTTGCCACTTTAGCCTGTAGAAGTCTTTTTTTTCCCTGTTTTTTAATAATGCTTACAAATTTAAAGTATTTCCTGGTCATATTATAATAAGAAGACTGAAAAAAAAAAATTATATGGTCACTATACCATTGCTAAAACAACATCTAATGGTGTCCTAAGACTTTTGCACAGTACTTTATATGTATTATTATTAAAGACTACCTTTTCCCCTTTAAATATGATCTAATCAAAGGCTGTATGTACAGTACATAACCAGATCCTGTAATTAAATCAAGACAACACTGCTGTATAAAGTGGGCTCTAAATGAGCTCTAAAATACCTCTCCATCTGAAAAAAAAAAGCAAGTAATGTTACTTATATTTATTTTTTAAACGTAAAAAATGCTGACTTACCGCGAGTATCCAGATAACGACGATGACTGATGATAATGATGATTATATCATTCGTCTGTGCTAGGCCTAAGAAATCATCTCACCATAGTAGCAGCAGCTACAGATAAAATAATAAAAACTCCTATCTTTAATAAGAAGCCGCTTACAGACGCTCACCTCCACACATGTAATTGTAAACACAACGCTGACGTCTTCACTTCCAGGTCAAGAAGAAGCTGTCAATCAAAAACTCAGTAAGCCAATGAGAACACACCACTGCTGGCCCCGCCCCCGCGAGAGATTTGTGTCAGAAAGACGAACGAAAACTCTGGGATCGTAAACGAAAACTTCAGAAGCATAAATGAAAACTCTGGAAATGCTTTTGTAAGTAAAGATCAGTGAAAGAAAGAAAAGAAACTGTTAGCAAAACATGCAGTGTATTAAAAACAAAGTCAAACATTTTGCCTGCGATTTATTTTTTTAAGTTTCAAAGACATTTTACTCAGTTTCAATTTCTATTTTTATTAGGTTTTTTTTTTTTTTTTGAAAAGTTACGTTCATTATTTTTGGAACAAACATAATTCCATAGCCGTCCACACTGTTTTATCCATTGTAGGCACCGCTCACGTTGTGTTTTCGGCTTTGGGAATGGAAAGAACACAACTCCTCCAGACAATCTCTCGGGGTATCTAGTGTCCGATTTACAAACGCCGTGGGCGCACCGCTTCACCATCTTGGTTGGAGTCAATGTTTGTCGGACCTGCTCACATAGTAACGGTTGCTATGATGTGTGATTGGACAATGGCCGTTTTTGGGGAGGGGCCGGCGAAAGGCTAATTGCAAGTAACGCCGTTTATTGAACAACAAGCAGATAAGGTGACGTCACGTGCATACCCTCTATGCTGGGCTCATCTGGTTTTCTGTCCGTATGGTGTTTACGTTTGGTTCGTTAATAACACACTGCTGGGGGATTTAAAGTAATGCTCTAAAATAATGGTCACCTTAAAATGGTATATAATATTATATATATGGTTGGCCCTGGTTGTTTTTCATGTCCGCGGGTTGAATCGACCCAAAATAACGTGATATTTAGCGCCTGTAATGCGAATTTTACCACCCGGAACACGATTTTTACCATGGGACCCCCCTGAAATGCCATTGGGCTAGTTTTGAGGATCAGTTGGGCGGGTTTTGTTGTGAAAACCTGGGAACCCTGGAACCAACCCAAGCGATGCATACTTTCACTTTCACTCGTTGCAGCATCATTCACTAATGAGCGTGTCTGGTTATGACTCACAAAGAATATCCTGACAGATTCAGTCACAGGAGGAGCCGGCGAGTTTGTGCAGCTCAGAAATGAACGGTATCGCGTTCTGCTGTTAAAAAAACAAATCGCTAACAGTCCTTTGCTCTGTCTCACTTTCAATAAGGTATACGGTTTAATCTTTATTTATTATATTTTATGTGTACGTATGAAATCGCGAGAATGGCTTTGTTTTTATTTTTGTTTTATTCTTGTGCTTTGTTGTTGTTTTTATCGCAGAGTCATGTCTTGTGGTGGGTCCATGTCCGCTCCGGTGTGTCTCGTTGAAAATGATGAAAATGGGAAGCTGTGTGTTAAGAAACAGGCTAAAGACATTCTGGATGGGATCAAGGAGCCGGTGGTTGTAGTGTCTGTGGTGGGACTCTACCGTACGGGGAAATCCTATATTATGAACCGCCTGGCAGGGCAACAGTCCGGTGAGAGAATCTTCTGGAAGTCTTTCTCATGTGCAGAAGGTTACATGCTGATAACAAGGACACTGTGAATGAATGTGTAAAACAGTAACTGGGTCATTCCGTGTCAAATCAAACAAATTTCGGAAACTTCCCCGGGCCAGATTTTTGATTTTGTTAATGTTTTTATTGTAGAAAGACAAACATAAATGGTCATGAAAGCCAATATATGAAATCACAGATGCATTTTTGAGTATTTTGTAGGGGGGTGTGTGTGTGTGTGTGTGTGTGTGTGTGTGTGTGTGTGTGTGTGGGTGTGTGTGTGTGTTTGGCTCCAAATCTTCACCTGAGATTTGGAGCCAAATTAGAGGGTGTAAAAATGACTTTAGAAAGATGGAAGCATCGTTATTTTATTTTTAAACAGAGATTGGTAGGTCTATTAGTAAAATCTGTTGACTTTGTTTCATTATGCCAACGGTGACAGTTCAAAAATAGCAACGTGTTTTTTTGCGTCAAGTTTGCATGCCTATAACTCAAGAAGCTATTACATCTTAATATCCTTTTAGATTCGGTTCTTAAGAACCAGCAAACTTTCCTTTTGGTATCTTTATTTTGAAGGCCCTCAATGGTTCAATCCCAGAGATATGGAGATCTTAATGTGGTTCCATGAGTAATTTGGTAAATTGAAATTTGGTCATTTGGTAAAGTGTAGCAAATTAGCTCAAAAGGGAAAAATTTATAATTAACTCGTTATAATTATAAATATTTGGATCAGTTAACTGAGTTAAGTTCATGTAGTTTAATTAATATTACAATCAATTAATATGTTCATCCAGCAAATACTCATTATTGGTCGTCTATCAACTCAGAAAGGATATTTTCCTTGGCCACAGAAAAATAACTTTGTCTAAGCATGTAGCTGTGATCATAAACATTAAATTGACATTGATTTATAAGCAGATCAGAATCAACTCAAAATGTGCAAAAAAGTTTTATTGGTAACACTATAGAAGATCCTTCATTAATGAATAACCACACAGGAACAAATGTGTAATGCATTATTAACACTCTACTACTGTAGTAACTAACAAGAAACTCTTGCTAATTAATGAATTAGTAAGTAATAGTGCTCAGTTGAAGGTTATAGTTCACTATTAGCTAATAAGTACAGTTTTTTCATACAGAGAACTACTAAAAACTACTATACAGGTTCATAATTAACATGAATGATGCATGTATAATTAATTCTAAAGTGAAGGTCATGGTAACACTAGTAATGACTGAAGTATCATCAAATCCTTCAGAAGGAATTACTAATTATTTGGATCAGTATTCTAAAGTGAGAAACATGATAACTCTCTAGTAAATACTGGAGTCATTGTAAACTTGTGAGGTTTTTGTACATTTTTGTATGGTAACACTTTATTTTAGGGTCTTTTAACTAGTTACTTATTAGCATGCATATTACTAGAATATTGGCTGTTTGTTCATATTTATTAAGCACATATTAATGCCTTATTCTGCATTCTTTATCCTACCCAATACCTAAACTTAACAACAAACTTACTAATTATTAATAAGCAGTAAATTAGGAGTTTATTGAGGGAAAATTCTTAGTTAATAGTGAATATGTGCTCCCTAAAGTGTTACCTTTTGTATATTTTTGTACAGTAATTCCTTCTGATGTATTTGGTAACACTTAAGTAATTACCATGGTCTTCACTTTAGAGTACTGATCCAAATAATTAGTAGTTCCTTTAGAATTATGTAATTCTTGAGTTATTACTATCCAATACTTTACAAAATAAAACCTCAAAAGTTTACAATGAATCCAGTATTTACTAGAGAGTTATCATGTTTTTCACTTTAGAATACTGATCCAAATAATTAGTAATTCCTTCTGAAGGATTTGATGATACTTCAGTCATTACTAGTGGATTGCCATGACCTTCACTTTAGAATTAATTATACATTATGCATCATTCATGTTAATTATGAATCTATATATAGTAGTTCTTAGTAGTTCTCTAGGAGGTATGAAAAAATAGTAGTTACTGATTAGCTAATAGTGAACTACGACCTTCAGCTGAGCACTATTACTTACTAATTCATTAATCAGAGTTTCTTGTTAATAGTAATTACTAGAGTGTCAATAATGCATTACTCTTTTGTTCCTGTGTAGTTATTCATTAATGAAGGATCAGTATTCTAAAGTGTTACCATTTTATTTAACTAAATCACGAACACATAACTAATCTAACAAACACATACACACAAATCACACATAAAGGGGAAATGAGAAAGTGGGAGTGAAGATACCATAGCATAACAGGGGAATGGAGCTATGAAAAGAGTAAAGAGTAATTTAACAAGCTGAAAAAACCATCAGTTTCTCACTATATAAATCACCTTTGTTAACAAAGGGGTTCACAACTTAATACTAAGTTGCTGTTTAGTGTTCAAATGTAAGATACTTGCAATTGCCTTAGCTGTTGAAGAGCGTCCGGATATGCAGTCTTGAGAGACATTCTTGATTGTTCGGTCCGATGGTGCTGAAGTTGTAATCAATATCTTATGCATTGAATGAAGAAATGATGACAAAATTTCTCTGTCAATTTGACCCTGTTGTGGTCAAGGAACTAAAGTTTTTTATTTTTATTCATAATTTGCTTTAATTATCATTTCTCAACAAGAACAAGAAATAGAGAAAATATTATTCATAATCAGAAAACTTTTATGAGGTTGTTAGTGACAATTACAAAACAGGAAATGGCATCACAAACAGGATATCATCTAAACATTTTCTTTAAAATAGTATGTTTTTATGAAACAAAACCAATTTTATATTAAACAAATATTATATTACTGAATTCTGGACTGGCAACTAGATTTTTAAAATATTTGTTTTTCATCTCAAACATCCTTATATGTTATTGTGATTGTCTCAGGCTTTGCTCTCGGTAACACTATTGAGTCAAAGACCAAAGGCATCTGGATGTGGTGTGTCCCTCACCCCACTAAAGAAGGACACACTCTGGTGCTGCTGGACACAGAGGGACTTGGTGACATGGAGAAGGTGAGGAGGAAGACCTTGAGATGAGAATGAGAAAATTCACTGCACAGAATAATTTGGACTTTACACTGTTTTAAACTGAATGGTCTGAATGCTAGTAAAGGTAAATAAGTGGCCACTTATTCTGTAGCTGACGGACTGTTAATGTTTCAGGGGGATGAGAAACATGACACGTGGATCTTCTGTCTGGCTGTTCTTCTCAGCAGCACTCTAGTGTACAACAGCTTAGGGACCATTGACAACATGGCACTGGAAAAGCTGCAGTATCCTTCTCACATGCACAATAAACAAATAATAAATATGCACATCCACTGTAATAAATTAAAAACACTCTCATAGCATTAGTGTAATTCTTCCTGAACAGTGCTGAATGTAGCTACGTTACAGAGCTGACGGAGAACATTCGTGTGAAGGCAGAAGTGAGTCGAGATGAGGACGACTCAGCAGATTTCATGCGTGTTTTCCCATCTTTTGTCTGGGCTGTTCGTGACTTCACTCTGGAACTGAAAAAGGGGGATGACCAGATAACATCAGATGAGTATCTGGAGAGTGCATTGAAACTCAAAACAGGTGAGAAAAAGAGTTGGCATTAAACACATACAGTACATACTCTTTTACTTACAGGCACACTTACAAAAACACCATCACAGACCATTTTTGCCCTTTCAAAAACATTTGAGACCAATTAGAACAATATTACAGTAAATTCTATGATTGTCTTAAGGCTACAATGTGCAGCTAGTGACACACTAGTCATAATGACTGTCTCCAAACAAGTTTTCCCCCAAAAAAATCTCCAAACTAATTCCTTTGGCTGAGCTTAAATTGGCACTCATAAAATAATACAGTGTTTTCCAACCCTTTGGATCGCTTCACAATCTGACCGATATATTACTGGTCTTGAAGTCTTTACTTATGAGCTGATGAGTTAAATCAGGTGTGTGTGATTAGGAAGAGTTTGAAAATGTGCTGGTGTGCCTCCAGGAACAAGGATGAGAAAGAATAATCACTGATATAGGGTGCTTGTCAAATAGAAGTCTTGATCCTATTCGAAAGAAGGAAGGAATCCAAAGATAGCTTTACTTCCTGTTTCCTGAATCTGATCGATTTTTGAAGGCAGCATGGATGTATCCTTCGCTGCCTTTGATATCCCACAATCCTGTGTAAATGTATGTTTTTGACCAACGTTTTCCACTTTTGATGTCATTTCTAACAAGAAATGAGTAATTAGTAAATAAATATTTGCTTAGTTCTCGCCAAAGATTGCTCTATTTTGCTGTAGATCAATAAACCGTTACGCTGCCTCATTTCTGTCTGAAATCAGTTTCGTAAGGTGCCTTTGTGCACAAATGCTGCCTGCAAAGTCATTGCCTTCCTAGTCCAGTTCTTCAAAGGCTTGTAGGCTAGTGTCCTTCTCAGCATTAAATGCTAGAATGAAACAGTCTAGTAAAAGCACATGGCTACGTCACACATGTTCCCGTCCCCACAGTCACAGCACGAAAAAATACTATTAAAAATTAATTTTGGAAAAATACTTTGTATTAAAAATCTCGGTCCCACTTTATATTAAGTGGCCTTAACTACTATGTACTTACATTTAAATTAAGCTTTTAATACAATGCACTTATTGTGTACATACATGTTTTTACATTGTACTTATATTTTAAAACAACTGCATGTAATTACATCTGTAACTAATTTCTGTAATTACATTTATAATTACACTGTTGACCCATCCCTTACACCTTACCCCTACCCTTAAACCTACCCATACCACCAAAGCTTTCCTTAACCTTACCTGTATCCCACTTCAATAGCAGCAAAAGTGTTTTGCAATTCAATATGAACCCAATAAGTACATTGTACTTATTTTTTGATGTAAGTACATTGTAGTTAAGGCCACTTAATATAAAGTGGGACCAAAATCTCATTATTAACTGGCTTTCTATTAATGCAATACAGTGAATGACAACCATCTGTGGTCTCCCAGTGACTTAAATTATTGGCTGCTTATTGTGAAGTGATTCATTTTACACCAAAACAAAAGATAACATGTAAGCCCTAATCTCCAATAACATAGTTTTTGTCTTACATTTCGCAAATGAACTCAGACAAACTAAGGATTGTGGGTGATTGAAGGACGCGAAGGATACACCTGATACATCCTTCAAAATGAGCTGAATGAAGGATGCGAAACAAAGGCTGCCTTCCAAGGATCCTTCAAATGGAGATGTAATAATGATGTGGCAGCCGAGATATGAATCTTTACTAGAACACAGACTTCCGCACTCACAATATATAGAGTATATACAGTACACAGCATAAATGAATGCACCCCCTCTGAAACTTCTGAAAGTCAGCAATTACTCAATTACTTAGAAGACATGTTTGGGTTCTTTAGAGATATAATGTTCCAGGAAATCTGCTTAATCAATTACCAAAGAAGCATGTCAAAATTATTCAGGAAAATAAGATTTTCTTATCAAAGTGATAAAATGTTGTGTAGCAAAAATGAGTACACCCTCCTAAAAGTTACTAAATAAAACAAAATTTTTCTCATGAGATCAATAATCAATAATGTAACATGCATCTAAAATGTTATGGTGTTACTAGAGGAGGAGTACAATGAAAAGTACCTGGTTCCCACAGTAAAGTTCAGTGGTAGTAAAGCTCTTTTATAGGGATGTATGAGTGCTGAAGGTGTGAGGGAGTTGTGCTTTATCAAAACTGTCATGAATTCCCACACCACTTTGTAATTTAATACACAAACATGAAACAGGATTTGTTACCATTTCTTCATTCCCTGCATTGTTGGGCATTTTTTCAACATGACAATGAGGATATGGATTCTCCCAAGGTGAAAACCCTTCTGTGGACAATCTTAACACTCTTGAGCGCCTGTGGGGAATTCTGTAGAGACAAGTTGAGCAACACTCCCCATTAAAGATCAGGGCATATAAGGAGCTCATCATCCAGGACACTCTGTGCCAAGAAGGGTCAGAGCAGTATATTCAAAATTATGGAGGGCATACTAAGTAGAATATTATACATTTGAATACATTTGTTGAATTAAATCTAGGGTGTATTAATTTCTGCAATCCTTAATGTATACAAAATTGGCTAATTTACTTATTTTATGGCTATTAATGAAATACATTTCTCAGTTTTTATTATGTATATGTTTAATACATTTTTGTTTTTCCATCTTTCCATAAATTGTATTAGTGATCATAAAGAAAATACATCTTTTGTATTTGTTCAGAGGGGGTGTACTCATTTATGCTGTGCACTGTATTATGATTCAATAATTATGTTACTAATAATTATCTTATTTTAGGTAGCTCAACTCAGACTGAGCGGTATAACCTGCCCCGCCAATGTCTGCGTAATTTCTTTGCGGTGAGAAAGTGCTTTGTGTTCCCTCGGCCGGCTAGTACAAAAAACATGAGAAGAATGGAGGAACTGGAAGAAAACGATCTGGATTCAGAGTTCCTTGAGCAGGCAAAAACATTTTGCTGTTACATTTACGACAATGCAGAGCCAAAAGTAGTCAGTGGAGGCCGTACTATTACTGGAACAGGTGTGTACCGCATTAGAAACCCTTGAGAACAAATTTATAAAAGTTTTGAATCTCTTGAGAACCAATGACCAATGGTCTGTGTATAATAAAACAAATACAAATGACTGAATTATGGAGTTGTTTCCTGACAGCTCTGGGGAATCTTACTGAGGTTTACATAGAGGCGATCCGCAGTGGGAAGGTTCCATGTTTGGAGAACGCAGTCGTGTCTCTGGCTAAGATCCAGAATGTACGTGCAGTGGAACAGGCCCTGGAGTCCTACATGACCGAGATGCTCAGCATGGCTCAGCTTCCTATGGACCCTGAAGATCTGTCCAACATCCACACAGTCGCAGAGAAGAAGGCCACTGTAGTTTTCATCGCCATGTCCTTCAATGACAATGACCAGATCTACCAACAAGAGCTCATGGTAAAATTTGATTATTGTTGTATTCTGTTTGAATTTACATATAAGCATTAGCTAGATTTAGCTAACTTTTCATACATTTTATTTAAAGAAAATTCCATGTTGTTTAAAGGATTAGTTCACTTTCATATTAACATTTCCTGATAATTTACTCACCCCCATGTCATCCAAGATGTTCATGTCTTTCTTTCTTCAGTCAAAAAGAAATTAAGATTTTTAATTAAAACATTCCAGGATTTTTCTTCACTTCAATGGAGCCCAAACGGTTGAAGGTCAAAATTACAGTTTACAGCGATCCCAGACGAGAAATAAGGGTCTTATCTAGAGAAACCATTGCTCATTTTCAATTTTTTTTTTTTTTTTTTTTTTAATTTTATATGTTTAACCATAAATGCTCATCTTGAACTAGCTCTCTTCTTCTTCTCTATTTGAATTCCAGCAGTGTAGATGCTGCTAAGTGTATTACTGCCCTCCACAGGTCAAAGTTTGAACTAAATTCTCATATACAATATGCTAGTGCAAGTATATAACAATTAGTTCAAACTTTGACCTGTGGAGGGCAGTAATACACTTAGCAGTGTCTACACTGCTGGAATTCAAATAAAGAAGAAGAGAGCTAGTTCAAGATGAGTATTTATTGTTAAAACTTATATAATTTTTCTTTTTCTTTTTTTTAGAAAATGAGTTTTGGTTTCTCTAGATAAGAGAGATTCCCCGTCTGGTATCGTTTAAAGCCCTTTGAAGCTGCAATGAAACTGTAATCTGTAATGTTTTCATCAAAAACCTTAATTTCTTTTTGACTGAAGAAAGAAAGACATGAACATCTTGGATGACATGGGGGTGAGTAAATTATCAGGAAATTTTAATTTGAAAGTGAACTAATCCTTTAATACAAGTGAAGCTCCTTAATGTGGATTACCATAGAAAAAATGGTTGTAAACTTTTGTGACTATATTCTCAATGTCAATTCTCAGTTTATCGCCGACATGCCTCCCACAGTTGTGTAGAACATGGGCCATCCAGTTAGCCTTGATAATTGAAGCATTCCTGTCCGTCAGTTTTTTTGATACACTGAGTTATGCACACCATAATTAACGCTGGCGTTATCAGTCGAGTATGCAGAGATCCGTTCTAAACCCAGGTTTCTGTCCTCGAGCCTTGAAACGACCTAGTTAAAAATTGCATCATCATAAAAGTCCAACAGTTTGTTCTGCACTCCTAGGTCGGGTGTGTTATATCTTTGGATATCATGGTTTGATGCATCAGAAGCAATTGAGAAAGGTGGAAGAGAATCCGGTCTATCTGCAATCATTGGCGTATTTAACTTTTTCAAGCATGTTTCTAAAGATGCTGGTGTAAGCACACTTGTAACAATGGATGCACTTTTAGTTCTTCCACAAGCAAGCTTCTTTGTTATTTCTGAATCTGGGAATATGACCGGGGCTACTTTAGTAGTACAGTCGCCTGACCTATACGACAAACCATGCTGCACATTATGGTAGACACTTGTCACTTCAGCTGCTGTGATTTTATTTTGGTTGCTATCTTTTGGTGGAGAGAAAAAACTTTTTTTTTTTTTCTTTGCTGTGCATTTTTCTTGTGACTTTACCCATCTCCATTCCTCCTTATATCCCCCTCACCTCCATGCGTGATGGTAAAACTTCGGTGGCATACACTGCAGGGGCGGTTTCTTCATTAGGGCAATAGGGCGACGCACCACCAAAGTGAGAAAGGGACGGATTTTTCAATCACATTCAACCACAGAGTTATGCTAGCTGTCACTGCTAGGCTGTTTGTTCTGCCTCTGGATATAGTCCAATCAGCGTCGAATCACGCTCTGTGGAGTACCGCCTCTTTTTGGGCATTTCAGTCTGGCGGAGATTTGCCGAGAGGGAGTAAAATCTTTGCGTGGCAGGGAGAGCTGCCACTGGACCTGCCACGGTTATGTGCGCCTGCCTCGGGACCTGCCACGGTTATATGCGCCTGCCTCGGGACCTGCCACGGCTATATGCGCCTGCCACTGGACCTGCCACGGTTATGCGCGCCTGCCCCGCGACCTGCCACGGTTATATGCGCCTGCCTCGGGACCTGCCACGGCTATATGCGCCTGCCTCGGGACCTGCCACGGCTATATGCACCTGCCACTGGACCTGCCACGGTTATGCGCGCCTGCCCCGCGACCTGCCACGGTTATATGCGCCTGCCTCGGGACCTGCCACGGCTATATGCGCCTGCCTCGGGACCTGCCACGGTTATATGCGCCTGCCTCGGGACCTGCCACGGTTATGCGCGCCTGCCCCGCGACCTGCCACGGTTATATGTATGGCAAGCCAAAGTACTTTGTGTGCCAAAACGCGCGTTCTCGGCGTGTGATATGCTATTAAAACGCGCGTTCTGGACGTGCGCTTTGGAGTGACCAAAAACGCGCGCTTTTGACGTGCGTTTATCATAACAAAAATGGGCGTCGAATACGTGCGTTTTGAGTCAGACAAAACGCTCGTTATGAACGTGTGAACAGGTAAACCAAACAGGCAGTGCAAACGTGTGTTTAAAGTGTCCATCAGGCGAAGAGAACGCGCTCTTTCCTTAGAGTTCTCAAAAGTGCATGTCGAAAGCGTGTGCTCACTCTTTAGGGCTTTGAGTCTGTTATGTTTTTGTCCGCTATAGGTTTAGGACAGTATTATCATTAAACTCAACCAAAACAACATGGAATTGTCGAGGATAAATTTGGCAGATGATTATAATGGTTGAGTTATAATCCATAATAATTAATATGAAATATGCATATGAAAACGTAAAACTATTATTTAAAATAGCCGTGGGGGATTACAGTGGATATTCCTTCGATCAAGGCCAAAACTTTGTAAATTTGTAAGGAGCCAATAAAATACTACACCATATGTGTGATCATCTTGGCTATATATTACGGTGGCGTATTGCCTCATACATAATATTTTTTTCCCTCAATTATGTCGTTAAGACATCTTTTCTCGTAATAACGAGAATTTATGTTGTTAAGACATCTTTTCTCGTAATAACGAGATGTTATGTCGTTAAAAACGACATTTTGTTGGCATATATGACGTGAATGTATAGGCTATACCTTTATCTGATCTATAATAGAGAATTTATCATGCCTTTATCACACTTCCGCACTCGAAAAGCAGAAGCAAATATAGTGTAAAATACCTTTAGATGCCTGTATCGATGGCAATGCCCATAGAGTTATGAACACAATATTATTGTTTTATTGCCGTGTAGCCTATGCAGTTTCTAATAGCCTAATAAAACACAGTTTTATTATTTAGCATTACTTACTTTCTGGAAAATAACTCGCACCTGATTATGCCACATGCACAAAGTCAGAATTAAGTTTTTGAGAGAAAAAAAATATCATTGGTGTTTCAGTCGCATTTTATTATAGGTCTATTCAAAAATAATTTTGCTAAAATACACAGGCCTGCAAAAAAATACAAAAATAATGCTATATTGTCATAGACCTATTTATCAAAATAAAACTGATGAATGAAAGTGGAGACAATACCTCAAAAAAGGTCTTCTGTGAACGAAGAAAAAACAAGATGAAATCTTATAAAAGGAATAAATAGCCTATTTCTAGCTAGGCATACACGAAATATATTAAACCTAAATAATTAACATATTAAGAAAATGAAAGAAAAAAAATGCGACAAGTAGACCATTGTAGGGAAAACACCCTAGGAAGTAAAATTAGCTCAAATGAAATATTTATAGGGAATTATAAAGAGTTGTTTAGATTACGACCGAGCAACTGATTCGTCCAGCGTTCATTTGCTCGAGCCGTAATAAGCTCTTGTAACGGATATAAATATCCAACACTCGTGAAAACCCTGATTAAAGCAGGTAGCTTGATCACAGTTTAAGACATTAAATCATAAAGCACATAATACAAGACACTTTCTTTTTAAAATCTACAAGAGATTTTATTTATTCTAACACAAACTAATCTAACACAAAGGCACGCACATACACACACACACACACGCACATACATTCATACGCGTTGCAGTAAGAAGGAAATGAGAGAGAAAGAGTTTTGAAAGAGAGAGAGAGAGAGAGAGAGAGAGAGAGGGTGATCTGATTAACCGAATTCCTATCAATGCATTTCAAAGACCAGAACGAACCATGAATCATTCATTTAAATGCACCAGTTCAGTTTTCATCTGGAGGTACTTGCTTGCGTTGGCTTAAAGGTGAATTTCCCTCGTCGTGCAGAGAGGGGTTTCCCAAGTCGATGATTGGTCCAGATCAGGTCCGTGTGGAACAATGAAGGAAGTCTCTTTGTCGCTGGAGTTGAAGCGGCAAAAGTCGTTGGTTGAACTTTGCGGCGAAACTTAGGACACGAGACTTTCAGCGGTAAAGGAGAATTAAGTAAAAGAAAAGAAAAGTGAGTGAAGGTTGAATGGCTTGAATGAGCTGCTTGTCTGTTCTTTCTTGTTACTCCATTGTTCTTGGTACTTGTCTTGGCTTCTTTTCCCAGAACAGAACCAACTCCCTGTTCGTTTACTAACCAACTTCTCCCCCGTTTAGTGACCAACCTCTCCCCCCAACTTCTCCGTTTACTATCTTGCAATATGATCATTTAAACTTAGTTGTTTGTCACACCTCTGAGGAGTCCTGGCCAATCAGACATTGTCCTGTTTCAAGAGGGCCTTCCTCTGACCCCAATAAAACATAAGTATTACATCCTGT
Source organism: Megalobrama amblycephala (assembly GCF_018812025.1). Classification (NCBI taxonomy): domain Eukaryota; kingdom Metazoa; phylum Chordata; class Actinopteri; order Cypriniformes; family Xenocyprididae; genus Megalobrama; species Megalobrama amblycephala. The sequence continues at coordinate 21,459,018 of NC_063060.1, read as the reverse complement.
TTCTGCTTCAGCAGAGAGTGCCATTTTAACATAATTTCTATTAAATGGAATACAATACATTTTAAACAGATTTCATTCAAGCCATGATTTAAGAAAGATGAAAAGAAATAGATCAAGTCCAAATAAGGCATACTTTCAGTCATTCAGTCAAGAGTTAACACATTTACATGAATTGTGAGTGTTCTAAAGCCTAACTGTTTACAGGTAGTACTTGTGGACACATAATGCAAAATGTATGTAGTTAAAAGATGTTTGATAAGTCCGTTAAAATTGTTGGAACAATTTTGAAGCAGATTTATTTGTTCAACAGTCTCTTTGGCTTTCCTGTGAAGTAAAGAAACAAAAGGGTCTGGATTGTCTCTCTGTCTTCTTGGGTGACCCTTTGGTATGTCGCTTCTGCTATCAGGAAGCATGTGTCGTAAAAGTAATCAGCCTGGCTTTATCTGCAGACGGGCCGGAGCCGGAACCCCAATTCTGAATTAGAATTATGTTTTGAAAGAATCATCTGAATGATTCATTTGTCTGGTTCGTCCACAGTTGCTACACCATATGATGAGTTTCGATTCATTTTTGAGAAGTTCACGGAAAGGCATTGCTTGTCTTTATTTTTCAAGCAATGTTTTATTGTGTGAGTGCAAATAATAGTTACAATAATAGTTATACCTACACAGATTCGAATGGTGTTACTCTTATGACCATAAATGTCTGAGTATTTTAAGTTGTTTATGCTTTTATAAGAAAATTCAAGTGAACGCGCCGGCGCCATATCAGTTTTAGCTAGGCTACTATAACTTGACATCGCATGCAGCCTGTTTATTGTCAAAACAAAATACATTCAACCAAATACAGAAAAAGCCACTGCTCATTTTAGTCTGTGTACAATCAGGGCTGAATTTCCCGAAACCTTGTTAACTCTACGTCGTTAACGTTAATACATGTTTCCCGAAACGTTCTTGTATACCTTCTGTAAGTCATACTTTCGTAAGGTTGGTCTGGACCACTCTTAACTATACCTTATCACTGCTGACAGTCTATACGAATATAATTCTGAAGTTGTAATGCACCCAGTGTTCAATTAGGATAATGACAAAGAATAAAATGCAAAGATTCACTTCAAATGTGCTTTAGCTCTGATCCAGAGACAGACGCGCTCAGCTCTTGTCATATATCACAACTATATTTAGTGTTTTCAACCCACATCAGGTTTATTTAGATTTCAGTCATTTAAATACACATATGAATGAGGCACTAGGCTATATAAAAATACATTTATAGTTTGTTAAATTCAAATTCAATACACCGATGTCTATAGAAGCTGCAATAATAACCCCTTCAATTATATAATTTGACGAAGTGTTTTATTAATATCAGATACACATTGTGTATGAAACATAAGTTTACTCTATTCTTCTCCCAGTTCACCAGCCACATACTTTAATGTATTTCGGGGAAAATTAAGTAAATCCGACAGCTCTGAATTGCGGTGCAAACTCATCGCGCGACAAAAATTCACTTCCACATATTTTACAATCGGAATATATCATAAAATGCTTGGTGTAGTTAACAAGTTTGTGAATATTTTGAATAACAAAGGAAAAACGATATAAACGAGTTACATACATATCTGCCAGCTGCATGACGTGTCTCCAAGGAATTAATACATTCTAAAATTATGTTCTAAATAACTGTCGCCTTAAACTCGCGCTGATAGGGGCCCGGCACCCCCAGAATATAGATAAATTACAAGATAGATTTAGCTTGTAATTTGGATTATTTTTATAAGATCCAATGAGTCCTGATAAATGCATTTTCTACTTCTGAAGTGCTTCTTTTTATAAAGAACACTGATTTCTCACATAACATAGTGAAGCAGCCCCTGTATAGAGTGAATTATCGATTCTCGAGCCATCGATATCAACCAATTCAGCTTCAGTGCCATGGGCAGCACCTGGTAACGTCGCACTTAAGAAGGTATATCTTAAGCAACCTCCTAAGGTATAGTTCGGGGAACATGCCTGAAAAAGGTATACATTCAGTTAAGGTATACTTTAGGGTCTTCGTAGCGCGCTGAGAGACAACGTTATCGGGAAATCCAGCCCAGGGTTGCGTTTCCCAAAAGCATCGTAAGCTTAAGTTGATCGTAGCTCTATTGAAACCAATGGAGCTTGGAGCTACGATCAACTTAGGCTTACGATGCTTTTGGGAAACGCTACCCAGAGCGTTTAAATAATAAATAGGCTATAGGATCCAAATAGTGCATATGGAAACATTTGGATTTATGCCAAATGGGTTTCTATTTCAGTTTAGCTTTAAATTAATTTGTTTTGGGGTTGACGTTTATATATTATATTTGTCATTATTGTTCTGTTTTTCTGAATACCATTAAATTTAAAAGATTTGTAGCGCAAGGGGAACTAAAAAAGCCTACGCAGTGGTGGGATTAAATACCCCTATGCCAACCTGAAGCCGGGCTAGCCGGTAAAAACGAAATTTTTACAAAAAAATATGCTAAACATGTATTTTAGGCTATTTCCACAACAAATCCTTTAAATTGTTCTATACAAAATATAAGTATTAAATAAACATAAATTATATTGCCATTCATTACCTACAAACAATATTTTAAAGCCTAAACTACTAAATTTTGTTATACATTCAAGTTAATTTTACTGCACAGAAATAGAGTTTAAAAAAAAAAAATAGTGTTCAAAAGATTACATGTATTGGAAAAAATATTAAAAAGAAAATGTTAGCCACATATTGCCAATCTAGACAAATACATCCCAAAAATAGCCCAAAGTTTGTCGATATTCTTATTGAATATTCATGAATATTTAGAATGATTAGAAATAAATTCAACAGGGATTGACTTGATATAGGCCTCCTATGTATTGTTCATGCATAACATTTATTAAATAGGCCTATATCGGCCTATAGCATATATATATTTTTAAATCCCTCATTTGGGGCTGAGCCCCACTAATATTGAAATTATCGACCCTGTTCCAAACATGTTTTTGCGCATGCGAGTGCTGTTTTGGGACACGAAAGCATTGTTTAACAACATAATAGGCGTAAATATATTTTAATGTCCAAGTGCTAATACACAATTGGATTTGTGCCGAATGAGAGCCCAACAGTGTCAATTTAAATACATTTTTTTTAGGCTTTTAAATAAATATTGTTTGTAATGAATGCCATAATTTGTTTATGATTATTTTATACTTTTTATAACAATTTTCAGTCTTGTTTTGTATTGAATACCATTATGGATTTGTTGTGGAGATAGCATAAAATACATGTTTAAAGCTTAATGCTTGTATAATGTGTGACATAAAAGACCAAACTCAGTAAACACCATACTAAACCATACTATGTACAGCAAAGCAGATGAGCCCAGAATATGAACGCAGTTCGTTTAATTAGCCTACATTAAGTGTTTTTCTCTTATAGAAAACCGTTATAAAGAAAAAGCTCAAGGTCGCTTAATGTAGCCTACTAAGTGATAGGCTATTAAAAGATCAAATTCTGCACGAATACAGTTTTCTGTGTAGTACCTATGCTTTCTTAGTAGGCTACAACGTTTAATATATAGGCTAGACCTACACATTTTTCTGGACATCGCTCATTGTTTCTACCTTAATACATTGTTTAAATTAATATGTTAGCTAACTACATATAGCCTATGTAGGCTATATATGTCTGAAATTAGGCCATAACTTGTACAGTCACCTTTGATAACAGATTAGGTACTCCAAATTGTAATGTTAAAGCATTTCCTATAAAGCTGCTTTAAAACTATAGGCCTAAGTATTGTGAAAAGCGCTAAAAAAATAAATGTAAATTGAACCGATATAGGCTATATGAGCTCTATAGATCAGATAAAGGTATAAAGGTATTTTTCGTACACGTCACGTACAAAATATGTGATTTTAACGACATAACATCTCGTTATTACGAGAAAAGATGTCTTAATGACATAATTGAGGGGAAAAAAAATATTATTTATGAGGCAATGCGCCACCGTAATATATAGCCAAGATGATCATACATGTCGTTATTGGCTCCTTACAAACTTACAAAGTTTTGGCCTTGATCAAAGGAATATCCACTGTAATCCCCCACGGCTATTTTAAATAATAGTTTTACGTTTTCATATGCATATTTCATATTAATTATTATGGATTATAACTCAACCATTATAATCATCTGCCAAATTTATCCTCGACAATTCCATGTTGTTTTGGTTGAGTTTAATGATAATACTGTCCTAAACCTATAGCGGACAAAAACATAACAGACTCAAAGCCCTAAAGAGTGAGCACACGCTTTCGACATGCACTTTTGAGAACTCTAAGGAAAGAGCGCGTTCTCTTCGCCTGATGGACACTTTAAACACACGTTTGCACTGCCTGTTTGGTTTACCTGTTCACACGTTCATAACGAGCGTTTTGTCTGACTCAAAACGCACGTATTCGACGCCCATTTGTGTTATGATAAACGCACGTCAAAAGCGCGCGTTTTTGGTCACTCCAAAGCGCACGTCAAGAACGCGCGTTTTAATAGCAAATCACACGCCGAGAACGCGCGTTTTGGTACACAAAAACGCGCGTTCTTGACGCGCGTTTCCCATGATACCAAAGCGCGCGTTAAGAACGCGTGTTCTTAACGCAAATCACACGTCGAGGACGCACGTTTTGCTGTCAAAACGCGCGCTTTTGACGCGTCAGTGTGCAATCAGACGTCCGACCAGGCGTTTGTGAGTACTTTGGCTTGCCATAAATTCGTCTCATTCGCGCGTCTAGTTCGCGCGAATGGTGCTTTTTGTGCATTTAGCGTTTGACGCGAATTCGCGTCTGACGCCCGAGTTGAAAAATTTGAACTTTGTCGTAAATTCGCGCCGCGTTAACCAATCAGGAGCCTGCTTGCTGCTGTGGCGGCAGGCCCGCCCGGAGTCACTCATTCAAAATGGAGGAACGACTGATATTATCAGTGAGCAGTCACCCAGAGATTTATGACACAAGTTCATACTTCAGACAGGAATAAAAAGGACCTCGCTTGGAAGAGTGTCGGTGAGGAGATTGGGCTACCTGGTAAGTTGTAAATACACATTTCACTGACCTCTACGCCGCTGTTCTGCTCTCCAGAGCAAATACAAAGCGGTAGCTCTCTCGATGAACGCACGATCAACATCAGCCATCTTGCAAACAGACAACCGCCTAGCACTTGCCCCTCCCACAAGAAGCGGATTTCGCCTCGGACGCGCGTCAATTTCGCTTCAAACGCTTGTTTTTTACGCGCGTCTATTTCGCTCTAGACGCGCGAATGCATTCAAAATGTTCAAGCGGCAAACTAGACGCGGTAGACGCGAATTTTACGCTCTATTCGCGTTTGGTGTGAATGCAGCATAAATCTACAATCATTTCACATGACGAACGACAGACTCACCGTCAAAAGGCTTCTTCTTCTTCTTCTTCTTCTTGTTTTATGGCGGGTGACAGCCAACGTTATTGGTGTATTACCGCCACCTACTATACTGGAGTGTGGACCAGAATTCTTACCCTCTGCTAAACACATATTAATGTTAAATGAAATAAATAAACCAAATATGCATATATACACATACACATATATACATATATAAAAAAAAAAAAAAAAAAAAAAAAAAAAAACCTTTACAACCTATTTATCAGCCCTGTTTCCTTCAAGAATACAATTAATGAATTATAATTTCCTGTTTGACTGAGAATTTGTTTTATTTCTATCTGCTGTGATGTCCTTCTAAATATTTCCCTTTCTGTGGCATATTTCTGACAGTGAATTAATACATGCTCAACTGTTTCTATTCCCTGACCACATTCACACAGCGCTGTTGGATGTTTCCCCATAAGGTGCAACGTACTATTTAGTCTTGTGTGACCCAGTCTCAATCTTGATATTACATTCTCTTCCTTCGTGCTTCGTCCTGTCCTCCTCATCTTTCCCACCTCGTTCTGGATGTTGTAAAGGTGTCTGCCTGTAGTTCCCTGATTCCATTTATCTTGCCATTTGTTAGTGATTTTGCTTTTAATCATTGCCTTTATTTCTGTTCTGCTTAATAAAATCTCCATTACATTTTCCTGTTTAATTGCTTCCTTTGCTAGTGAATCTGCTATCTCATTTCCTTTAACCCCCCTATGTGCTGGTACCCACAAAAATATAATCTCTATGTTCCAATTATGAATTCTAAAAAGTGTTTCATATATTTCATTAATTATATCTTGCCTACTCTGGGATGAAAATGATTGTATTGACATCAATGCTGAACTTGAGTCTGAACACACAATAACTTTGCTTATATTGGCTAGTTCTATCCAATTCAGGGCTGACACAATTGCTACTAACTCGACTGTATAAACTGCCAGATGATCTGTTGTTCTCCTATTATTAGATATCTGTAGGGATGGTATAGTAAATGCATATGATGTTCTCCCCGTAGGGTCTTTAGATCCATCTGTATATATTGCTACATAATTCTGGTATACTGTGTGAATTCTGTCCTCTACCACCGCTGCTAGATTTCCTATGTCTTTGAATAAATGATAATTTTCCAGTAAATACAAGTCGACAAACACTTGAGGAAATATCCACGGAGGCGTTACCGTTATTGGTACTGTAGGAATATAAACTTCTTGATTTAACCTCATTTCCCTTGCTATAGTTCCTGAGATCCAGGCAAAACACTTACTTTTCGCTCTCTCACTTTCCCAGCAAGGGATAAGTACCTTACTAGCTGGATTTTTCCCTTCTGACTGTCCTTTTAAGTTTACCCAGTAGTTCATCATAAGCTGTACCCTTCGAAGGCATAGTGGCATTTCTCCCATTTCCACATGTAGAGCATCAACGGAAGTTGATTTAATCGCACCACAACATAGTCTCAGAGCTTGAGAATTCATTATTTCTAATTTCTTTAAGGATGTTTTAGCCGCTGATCCATACACCAAGCTTCCATAATCCAATACTGACCTTATTAATGCTGTATATACATTTTTCAATGCCTCTCTACTTGCTCCCCATTCAGATCCTGACAGACATCTCATAACATTTACCACTTTCTTACATTTACTGAGTATTTTATTGATATGTTCATTCCAGTTTAATTTAGAGTCAAACCACAACCCTAAAAATTTAAACACTTTAACTTGCTCAATTATTTGTCCATACAATTTAACCTCCATTCCATTACTGTCTTTTTTCTTTCTAGTGAATATAATTGATTTAGTTTTTTCCACTGAGAATTTAAAACCCCACAAGTATGACCATTTTTCTACCATATTAACTGACTCTTGTATCCTTTTCCTTATATGATCAACATTCCTTCCCCGTTTCCATAACGCTCCATCATCTGCAAATAATGAACGATTAATATCTGATGGAACTTGAGAGAACACATCATTTATCATAATAGAAAATAATAATGGACTAATGACACTCCCCTGGGGGGTGCCATTATCCACCAAATACTTCCTGGATACAACTGCACCAATTTTAACCCGAATAGATCTTTCAAATAAAAAACTTTTAACCCAGTTAAAAACTCTTCCTGAAATTCCTATATTATGTAATTTAATCATTAATCCCTCCTTCCAAACCATATCGTAAGCTTTCTCAACATCAAAGAAAACTGCCATCACTGATTCTTTGTTCACCTGTGCTTTCTTGATTTCTGTTTCCAGACATATAATTGGATCCATTGTTCCTCTCCCTCTCCTAAACCCACTCTGATATGGTGATAGGAGTTCCCTTGACTCGAAATAAAACGTTAATCTCTCAGTAACCATTCTTTCCATTATTTTGCCTAAATGTGACGTTAACGCTATCGGCCTATAATTCTCAGGCTTTGAAGGGTCTTTCCCTGGTTTTCTAATAGGAATAATTACCGCTTCTTTCCATGCAGTGGGTAGTTTTCCCTTATCCCAGACTTTATTATAAAGGCCTAGAAGATTCATCATTGCTAATGGACCTAGATGTTTCAACATTATATAACAAATTCCATCATCTCCCGGTGCTGTTATTCCAGATCTTGCTATTGCTCTTCTCATCTCACTTATAGTAAACGGAACGTCCAACACACTATTTCCTACCTGTCTTTCCACCAGCACCCCAGGATAAGCCTCTCTTGTCCTTATTCTTCCTCTTCTAGCATCTTCAGTCAAATTATAAGAACTATAAATTTTGACCAGCTCTTTTGCAATCATTTCTGCCTTTTCTCCATCAGAAATTGCAGCTTCCTCTCCCTTCTTTAAAACTGGATATTGGTATTCCTTTCTTATACCTCTCATTTTTTTAATCATTTCCCATACCTCCCCAACTGGCGTTACTCTGCCTATTTTATTACAAAACCATTGCCAGCTAACTCTTTTTGCATTTCGTATTATTTTCTTAACCTTAGCTTGTGCATTCTTATATACAATTAAATTCTGCAAACTATGAGTTCTTCTTAATATTCTGAATGCTTTATTCCTATCTTTAACTGCTTTTGCACACTCATCTGACCACCAAGGGACTGCTTTTCTCTTCATCTTACCTTTACTTTTTGAAATAGCTTGATTTGCTGCTTCTATAAAAATTTCCCTAATTTTCCCCTCAACAACTTCAATGTCTTCATTTAAATCTATGGTGCTCATCTCTGTTTCACAAATATAAGTAAATAATTCCCATCTTGCACTACTAAAAATCCACCTCCCCAACATTCCACCATTTCTCTTACTTTTCCCCAATTGTAATTGACAGAATACTGGAAAATGATCACTACCGATTGTGGTGTCTTCATCTACATCCCACTCACATCTACCCCCTAAATTTCTAGAAACTAATGTTAAGTCTAATACTGAGGTGTTTCCTGTGTACACATCTATTCTAGTCCCTCTTCCATCATTTAAACAAACCATTTGTTTTTCTTCTAGTAATTCTTCTATAATCCCCCCATTTGCATCTGTTTTAGTTCCTCCCCATAACGTGCTATGTGCATTAAAATCCCCACAAATCACCACTCTATCATTTTCCATCCCGTCAATTTCAACTAAACTGTTTAAAGATAACCTTTTACAAGGATTGTAAAAATTAACAATTACAACCTTCCCCTCACCTGTCCATATTTCCACAACTACATACTCACTTCCCTTATTCACCTCTCTAAATGCCATATCATCCTGAATAAACGTAGCACACCCCCCACCAACTCCCTCTTCCCTGTCACTTCTTACAGATGAATAACCAACTATTCTAAATTCTAATTTTGATTTCAACCAAGTTTCCTGCACACATATCACATCTGGCTTGATTGGCAACTCATCTACAAATTTTTTAAACTCCTGTCCATTGGCCAATAAGCTTCTTGCATTCCATTGCAGAAATAAAACCATTATCCAATTGAGTGATCTTGACTCGTTTGGATGCTCAGATCATTTCTGACCTCCTCCCAAGTCAATCCTCTAAAATCTAAATGATTAACAGCTGCTTTTGTAATAATCTGTATTCTCTCAGTTTTAGACTTGACCCCCATTGTTGCATTAAGCACTCCTGCTATGAACGTGACTAGCTTTCTCATATCAATCAACATCTTCTCTTCATTAGCCTGCACTGGATCCATGTCTTTATTGAGAGGTTTCCCTGTATTATCTCTGTCCCCATTCTCTCCTCTCTGATTTACTATCTTCACTGCCTCTGCATATGACATCTTACCCTGAGTCCTCACTTGTTGTACCTTTTTTTCCCTTCTAAGCACTTCACATCCTCCATAAGCCACACTATGATTTCCTCCACAGCTGCAACATCTGGGTTGCTCTTTATGATTACAGTCCTCATAGTTATGATCTTCTCCACATCTAGCACACCTTCTCCTACCTTTGCATGTTTTTGCTGTATGTCCAAACCTTTGGCAGTTGTAGCATCTCATTGGTATTGGTATATATTCCCTAACATTATAGCTCATGAAGCCTAAAGTTACTTTTTTGGGAAGTACTTCGCTTACAAACTCCAGTAGAATAGATTCACTATCTCGTCTTGCCCCCTCCCGATTTACCTGTAATCTCCGGACATTCCTCACACTTCCTCCCTTTAAGTTTGCTTTAATTTCATCCATTGTGACACTTAATGGCACACCCCAGATTACTCCTTTAGCCCACTTTGTTCCTTGTCCAATGTAACTTGTACTCACTACTTTGTTTTTACCTATTTCTTTCATTTTACCGGCCCGTTGCCTTTGTTCCTCACTTTTACACATAATCAACAAATTACCATCTCTCAAAACCTTTGCCATAATAATATCACCAACCTGATTTTTTAAAATGGTTGTTAACTTTACCGGACTCATTGGCAAAATTCCCTTCTCCTCATCAAATCTCAAAATAATTTTAAATTCATTCACATTAACCTCCTGCACTCCCTTCTCGTTTACACTGGTTCTTAGTTTCTTTGGCCTACCTCCTGTTACTTCGTCTCCTCTCTTCTCCTTTGTTCTTACACTTCCTTGATTTATATCCATACTGTCATCACTTTCTCCTATTTCAGTCTCTCCCCATTCTGGTCCATTCTCAGTATAGTTGCGTTCACCCGCCATCCCTTGCTTCCACTCATAATTCTTCTTCATTTTAGAAAATCCTTTAACACGACTGCCTGCTGACAGTCGCGATCCTATTTCTTAGGTCGCTCTTCAAAACCGTGCGGCGGAGCTGCGAACCCTCCAGCCACAAATCCTAGGAAAAACCTGCAGCCCCGTCAAAAGGCTCGGCTGATAGCTTTCTTCTGTAGTGGATTTCTGGCGCTGTTGTCAACTGGGGAGTTGCAGAGCTCCCTCTGGTGGGCAAACTATGCAACACTCATAACATGAGTAAAGCATGAGACTCTGTTTCTCATGTTTCATCGGCCGTTATAAACGCGATGCCGATTTAAATGCAATTAGCTCATATCGGCCGATAATATCGTCCGGCCGATATATCGGCCGGCTCTATTCGAGACTGATGTGTGTCTGTGTAGATGTGCATGCATGCGGAAGAAACAGAACACACGTTGTTGGATCGTGGCATTGGCTGAAAGTTTTGGTTGTGAGATTTACTATAAAACTCTGACAGCACTGCTTGGATATTATAACTAAAACTGCTGCACTATTTTGAAAAAATATACTTTGGACACGGCTCATTTGTTTGTTAGATATGATCGTATACAGTTTTAAAACATAAACGCTGATCAGATTGCATTATTTCTTGAAGAACGATGACAGAGAGCAGATCATTCAGAAGAAATGTAATGCAAACAATGGATAATATACCAATATTTCATGGACAAAAAGTACTGTTTTTTTGTTTTGCAATGGACACTCATATTTTACCCAAGTGCCACAGATTGGATTCATCTCGCGATCTCTATTTCATTATAAAGGTATGAAGTCCCATTTTGATTTTCCATGTTGTTATTTGCACACCCAACACTACTGGTGTTGGAGCATCTATATCTTTAAAAAAAACACACCGTAGATTGACACTAAACCTTTAGAACTTTCTGATGATAAAACGTTAGGTTACTGACGTAACCCCGGTTCTCTGATAACATGAAGTGAGGTATCTCACTATGGGACCGCCTCTGGGCGTGTCTGATCGCGGAACCACCAATAAGAGGGTTCTGTCACATCCAGACTATAGAAACGTGCTGACTGCCGCGCAAATTTCTTGAATAGAGATGCCTCTAAACAGAGCCCAGGAAGTAGCCATGCCTCTAGCAGAATGTGCTCGTAGTCCTATCGGGGGCTCTAAATTCGCATTATTGTAACATAATACGATAGCCTCCACCACCCAATGAGAAAGGCGTTGACGGGAGATAGGCTTTCCTTTATAAGAGTCAGCCCACGAAACAAACAGCTGATTGCTCTTACGAAGTGTGCGGGTTCTCTGAACATACATATGCAGAGTACGAACCAGACATAAACTGTGTAACCTCTCCTCCTCTGGGGATACAAAGGGTGGTGGATGAAAAGCTAGCAGGTCCACTGATTGAACTGCACCAGCGTGATCAAACACTTTGGGTACAAATGCAGGGTTAGTTCTAAAAGTGACTCGAAAGGGGCTTTTGAGAGCGCGTTCAGAACCACGGAGAAGTCCCAGGGCGGGACCAGCGGTTTCGATACTGGGTGTAACCGATGTGCCCCTCTCATAAATCGACAGACGAGAGGGTGCTGCCCAATCGTACCTGAGTTAAGACCCACGTGACATGCCAAGATAGCGGACAGATAAACCTTAACCATAGAAAAGGCTCTGCCCTTATCTAGAAGGTCCTGTAAAAAACCTAGCACATCCGAAACTGAACATAAGAAAGGAACTATGTTCTTATCTGTGCACCAACCCTCAAACACCCTCCATTTGAGATTATACAAAGATCGCGTTGAGGCAGCCCTCGCGCTCTGAATAGTCTCAATCACTTTCGGAGGTAGCCCAGCTGCATTCAGATTTAGCCTCTCACAGGCCAGGCCCAGAGAGCTAGTTTCTGAGGGGAGGGGTGAAATATTTCCCCCCGTGCTTGTGAGAGGAGATCCCTGCACACTGGTAACGGCCATGGCTGGTCGTAGAGCAGTTGCGCAATCTCCGCAACCCAAAGTCTCCCCGGCCAGTATGGCGCGATCAGAATCATTACATGTTTGCGTTCCCGAACCCTCCGTAGTGTCAGCTCGATCAGGCTCAACGGAGGGAACGCGTAAAGTAACACGTCTGGCCACTCATGGGCTAGTGCATCCACACCCATCGCTGCATCGTTGCCAACCAGAGAGAAGAACAGGGGACATTGCGCGTCTTTGCGCGATGCGAAGAGATCTACGGCGGCCTGGCCGAATCTCTGCCACGCCATAAGCATAACTTGGGGGTGGAGTCTCCACTTCCCGTACAGAGGATTCCCTCTGGACAGTAGATCTGCTCCCCTGTTCATTATTCCTGGAACATGCGTCGGGCGGGTCCGGCTGCTCCACATAATCAGGTCTTTCGCTAACAAGTGAAGCTTGTGAGAATGCACTCGTCCCTGTCGATTTATGTAGGCCATCACCGTTGTATTGTCTGTCCTGACCAATACATGATGATTCTTGAGAAAATGCACAAAATGTCTCAGAGCTAGTAGCACTGTCAGTAGTTCTAGACAATTTATGTGCTTCTCTCTCAGTGCAGGAGACCAAACTCCCCTCACTGTTCTGCCCTCGAACACCGCCCCCCAGCCCATGAGAGATGCATCTGTTGTCACCACTTTCCTCAATACAACAGGACCCAGAGGGCATCCTGTCCTGAGAAAAGACGGGGCTCTCCAATGACAAGAGAACGTTCATGCATTCTGGTGAGACACGCACTCTGCGGCTGAGACGGCTTGTGGGGTGAATGCCCTGTGACGCTGTCCAGTTCTGAAAATCCCTCATTCACAGCAGTCCCAGGGGAACCACTGACACTGTTGAGGCCATCAGACCCAGTAGTCGGAGACACATTCCGAAAGAGACTAAACTCCCTCGTTGAAATAGGGAGAGGCAGCTGAGAAATGTCTTGATGCGTTCCTCTGATAGAAACGCTGGGACGGCGCGCAGATGAGCAGATCGTCCAGATACGATGAAAATCTGACTCCTCCGTTCCTTAACGGCGTCAGAGGCGCTTCCACACATTTGGTGAATACCCTGGGCGCTAAAGCGAGGCCAAAGGGGATCTTCATGTACTCGTATGCTGTGCCCTGATAAGCGAACCTCAGATATTTCCTGTGAGCAGGAAAAATATCTATGTGAAAATATGCGTCCTGGAGGTCCACTGAGGTGAACCAATCCCCTTGACGAATACTTTGACACAAAGTTCTGAGCAAAAGCATTTTTAATTTGTATTTTCTGAGGTGATTGTTGAGGACCCGTAAATCTAAAATGGGACGGAGACCTCCCCCTCGTTTGGGAATCACAAAATAACGGGAGTAGAAGCCCATCTGGCTTTCCTCCATTGGAATCACTCTTATCACTCCTTTTCTCATTAAAGAGGATATTTCTTCCTCTAAAACCTGAGCTGCTTCCCCTCGGGCCACTGAAATTACCACTCCATTGAACACAGGAGGTTTTACAGCGAATTGAAGTCTGTATCCTCTGTCTATCGTGGTTAAAACCCAGGGATGAACTGCGCATGCGTGCCAGTTCTCCACCTGAGCAGCGAGTGAGCCCTTCCTGGCTTAGCTCACTAGCTGTACTGTGGTACCCTCTAGTGGCGAACGGGGAGAAAAACGCTCTGTTGAAGGAGTTATATTCATCTTTTGTGATTGTTTTAATCTTTTGTGATTTTCTTTTATTCTTATCCCACTCTGCGCCCTCAGCCTTTGGCCTGAATGCGACTGAAGTGAAGATAATGGGTAGACGCTCAGTCTAGGTGCTAATTCTGGGTTTATCACCAGGTTCACTCAGGTGTGTCGGCCAGAACACCACTTAAGGCCAAATATTCCAGAGTATGAAATGAAGAGCGGAGAGATAATTCTTATTATTCTGTTTATTCCTCCTCTTACTTGTAGGAGTGAGTTTAAAGGTGACTGTAATTTCGAGTGTGGTTTCTATAAAGAGAGAACAAATACAAATGAATAAAGGAAACATATGCATACACTCATTCCTCCTTAACACTCTGAGGTCTAAAAACGCGCCGGCGCGTTTTGCAGGTTTTTTTTCACATTGCAGCAAAACAGACTTAAAATACTCCGTCATTTTTTGTCATAGAAACATAAGTAATACATCAATTGAAACTATAGAATATCTCCTTTTATTTGTATACACTCAGAGTAAAAACAAAATGTTGTGCTTTTTGTAAAATAAAGAAAACTAACATGATGCGTGATCTCTCATCTCCCTCTGAACGAAGTCCAATCTGATAGTTCTCAGAAAATGAAGTGTAACTTAGTGAATACTAATCACAAAAAATTAATACTTATGTCTAACAAAACGTTGAAATGTCAGGTTTTAAATCGTGCAAGTCAAATCGAAAACAAACATTCTGTGTTTATGTAATCTGTATGAAAAGAGAGCCATGTCAGAAGTCCGTGATTCAGCTCATTACCCACTAATGCGGCCACACCCACGGAGCCAGCGCTATTCACAGGCAAATTCAGAGACAACACATGCATTCATCATCTCAATCGTGTATTTATTGCCTTGAAAATTGTTTATCTGGATGAAAAAGCCATGGTTAGCGATCTCTGGAAGACATTCAGTAAATTCCTGTTTGTTTTCTTCTATTGATAAGTTTTAAGTGAGTTTTTGTTTCTTTAGCGCCCTCCGGCTGTAGTATGAATTGGTAAACACCATTCATGGAATATCGTCTTCTTCTTAGGTGAATTTGTGGACTAAAATGCACAGAGCGCCCTCCGGCTGCAGTATGAATTGCAAACACCAGCGCTCATAGAGATAACAATGAATATTAAATAAAAAATAACTCCTCTGTATAGAAAATTGACATAAACATATGAGAATCCTATATTTCTCCAAATGTGCATGCTTTTAAACTAAAAGCCTATATTCAGACTCTTTGCATCACAGAAATACATTATATTTTAAAGTATAATATAAAACCATTATTTTATATTGTAATAAAATTTTTCTGTATGTTTCATATACCATGATGAGCTTGAGACATCACAGAAGTTTTTTTTCACAGCCTACCTGACTGAAATGCCTCATTAATATGCAAGTCTTTTCAGGTCATTACTATTCAATTCTTTTGTCTTCACAGGTGAGAATGAGCCATTATTCATGGAGATTCACGCCTCCTCGCATACCGTGTTTCTTGGCAAAAAGTGTCTTACAAAAACTAAATCAGTATATTGTTATAAATGAAAGAGTAGTCAGCATAATTTTTACATAATTTTGAAGCAAAAACTCTAGTCTACAACCTTCAATACCCAAAAGTCTTGTGAACACAGATTTAATATACTTTTATTGGCCTTATATCAGTGACTTAAGTTTTTTGTTTTTTCAGTAACCACGCATAAACGTTATTCCTTCAAAAACACAAACATGTACACACATGTTCCTCACATATTATGGTAGCCTAGTTTGTGCTGAATACAGTGTAATGACACTTGTGTCATTAATATGTTTATGAACAACTGAAAAAAGCACAAATGTCAGGGCATGTCAAAACTTCTCCAGGCCCCAAATCAGCCTCAGACTCCAGAGGGTTAAGCACTAATACACATTACAAACATAAATAAACAGTAGTCAGAATATGACTATATCTCTTAAACCCTAAAATGTAAGCAGAGAGAAAGAATTCAAACACTTCTCAGATTTTCTACCATGCATTAAGTTATCAATAACGTAGATAGAACTTACTGGCATCTATGATATACTTTAAAGCATCAATAGCGGTCCAGATAATGATATTTAACACCACTTCATATTTTACTCAGCCACAGAGTACTTAACATTCATAACAACAAGTATTGAATAAAGTATAAACATGTCTGAACACGATGTGACCCATTTAACCCGACGTGCTGAGTCAGGTGGACCGAAGCTAGAAAGTAACGTACGAACGTGGATATAATTAACACAACGGTCGTGTAACGACCCTTAAACTCCTAACTCTCATCCATATCGAATATCAGAAATAACAGCTGTCAAAGAAATACAATATCACGAGTAATGCAGCAGATTTACTTACTTTTCTCATTCACGCACACGCTGAGGAAAGTGTCACTCACAATTATAATTTTACCGACCGATGATCTCTATCATACTGAATACTAACTGCGTGACAACCGACTGACCATCTCTATCGTACTGCATACTACTGTGCAACGTCAGATATAATATACAAACCAGCGCGCGCCTTTGCTACTCTATTACAAGCACTGAATAAACGGGAGTAAAGGTGAAACATAAAGCACGTTATGGTCAACTGTACTAAATAATAGCAACACTAACATAACTTTGGGGCCTTTTTTACAGCCGCCCCCAAATGTATGTAATACATTTGCTCATCACTAAAGGCAACAAAGTTCTATGGCTGGGGTGTAGTGGCAGGAGTGAAACCATCTCCATCTTCTCCAGAAGGAAGTGCAGGGAGAACAACCAGCCTGGCAACTGGCCGGGTGTAGATTCTCTCCTTCACCTTTACATCAGCGGACCTGATGTGCCCATCAGGGCTGGGATGAGTCTTGACTACTTTTCCAATGGGCCAGAGGGCCCTCGGAAGATGCGGATCAGCGATCATCACTACACAGTCCCCTGCAATATCAGCTGGTGTAGCCTGCCACTTCTGGCGAGCTTGTAGACTTGGCACATAGAGTCGGATGAAACGGGCCCAGAAGTGATCAGCCAAGATTTGGGAGTGCTTCCAACGCCGGCGACAGATGAGCTCACTTTCGGGGTAGACTACCTGAGTGTGGCATAGAGTGCGCTCTTAACTGAGCGTATCTCCCTCTCCCACACCCCTCCGAAATGGGGAGCTGCTGGGGGGTTAAAGCGGAAGGAGATCTTCTGTGGTGCAAGGAGATGTTGTAGTTCTTTAGACATTTCAACGAAAGTTTCACGGAGTTCCCGCTCACCTCCCTTGAAATTTGTCCCCTGATCAGAGAACAGCTCTGCAGGTGTTCCTCTACGGGCAATAAACCGACGAAGGGACATCAGAAAAGCATCCGTATCAATAGCGGTAAGGAGGTCCAAGTGCACCGCCCTAGTTGTGAGGCACTTGAAAATGATCCCCCATCTCTTCTCCCGGTGCCGGCCCACTTTGATCTCAAATGGCCCAAAGCAGTCCATCCCCGTAGAATAGAAAGCAGGCTGGAAAAGGCGCAGACGGGCTGATGGCAGGTCTGCCATCTTCGGCACTGCACGTTTTGCCCTCCATCGTCGACAGTCAGCGCAGCTATACTGGTAGCGCCGGATAGCCTCACGCCCTCGCAGGATCCAGAAGGAGCGTCGAAGCTCGGCGAACACCCGCTCTGGTCCTGGGTGGCGGAGGCGGTTATCAAAGTCTTGAATCAAGAGCGTAGTTACTCGATGACCTGGGTCCAAGATGACTGGATGAAGAGTGGTCAGTTCTAGGCCTTCTGCTCGACGGAGTCGTCCTCCAACACGAATGAGCTCTCCCTTTCCATCCAGCTCTGGAGACAGCGTGCAAAGTCGACTGTAGCTGGGGACGGGTTTACCAGCTTTCAGGAGGCTGTACTCCTGCTGAAAACTATCCCTCTGAGCCCTCTGAAGTATTAACTGTTCAGCCTGTCTGTGGGCTTATCATTAGAGTTGGCTGCCCCATGCAGCTCCTGCACTGTCCCTTCCAACAACTCCTTCCACGAGCCGTATTGGCCCAGGTCTGAAGTTGCCTGGCTTGATGCAACGGCGGCGACCCCACAGAAGATAGGCTTGCGTAGCTCTGAGGTATCTTCTGTTTGGTCAACAGTGGGGTCCTCTGGCCATGAGACTGGACTGTTCAGGAGGAAGGCTGGTCCCAGGCTCCATCTATTTGGCTGAATAAGCTCTCGCAGCTTCTTTCCGCGTGTTACGTCATCCGCAGGGTTTCTTGCGGTATCAACATATCTCCAGGCATGCCCGTCAGTCAGCTCCTGTATCTCTGCCACGCGGGTGCCCACAAAGACCTTGAACCGGCAGGATTCTGACCTCAGCCATGTCAGCACCGTGGTGGAATCTGACCAAAGGGTTGTCCGATCAATGTGGATGGTAAGCTCCCTCTTCAGCACCTGAGAGAGCTGTGCACCAGTAAGGGCAGCACAGAGTTCTAATCGGGGCATAGAGTGAAATCGCTTAGGAGCGACTCTGGAACGGGCCATCAGGAATGACAGATACACTTCACCATGTCGGTCAGTGGTCCGGAGGTACGCCACTGAACCATACGCCTCTTCTGAGGCGTCACAAAATACATGCACCTCTCTCTGAAGACCGGAGATGTCCACAGACTTTGACAAGTACGGGCAGGGCAGGGTGACTTGAGGTAAGACTTGTAGTTCTTCTTCCCAGTCTTTCCATTGCTGCAGAAGCTCCTGCGGTAGTAGTGGATCATCCCATCCCCTGTGTTTGTCCCAAAGGTGTCGGACGATTATCTTAGCCCTGGTGGTGTAGGGTAGGATGAAGCCCAATGGATCGTACTGACTCGCCAGCACCTTGTAGATATTACGCATCGTGGGGACACCGTACTCCACATGACGATGCTTGTAACCAAGAACATCAGTGTGGAAGAGCCAGCTTAGCCCTAGAGTAGATTCTGGGGTATCGATCTTGTTCTGAGCCAGCCACAACTCAACACTAGCAGAGCAGCTCTCTTCTGGTAGGTGACTTATTACACCTGGTTCATTGCTGGCCCACTGACGTAGATCGAAGCCTGCAGACGCAAGAATGGCTCGTAGTTTGTCGACTAAATGCCTCGCTTCAGCAATTGTGGGAACACTCTGGAGGCAGTTATCTACATAAAAACATTTCTGAACTGATATCCTCACATCTTCATCTGGCTGGCTGTTATCAGAGACATGGCGCTGTAAAGCAAATGTGGCACAGCAGGGGCTACATGTTGTACCAAACGGTAGCACCTGCCACTCATACACTGCAGGAGGTCCTTCTTGACTGATGTCGCGCCAAAGAAATCTGAGCAGAGCACGATCCTCTGGGAGGAGGCGAACTTGGTGGAACATGCCTCTAATGTCTCCGCTAACTGCAACTGCATGCTCTCGGAATCTTAGCAGAACTCCCAGTAGTGATGCTCCTAAGGTCGGCCCAGGCAGTAGATGGTCGTTGAGGTTCTGCCCTCGATACTGATAGGAGCAGTTGAATACCAGCCTATTCTTGCCATTATGGCTCACCATATGGTGAGGGATATACCATTCCTCACAACCTTCCTTGTCTGAAACTTTCGGTCCACACTTGATGACAGAGCCTGCCTTTATTAATTTCTCCATTTCCACTCTGTAGGCTTCTGCTCGTGCAGGATCTCTGGCAAGTCGCCTCTCTACACTTCGTAAACAGGGCATGACGGCTTCTTTGGTAGCCTGAAAGAGCGGCATGTCTTTCCGGCGGAGCAGTGGGGTTGCGTAACGGAGAATGCCATCAACCTCTACCCTGATGGTTTTGGTCTCCAGGATGCTGATGGCCTCTTGGTCCTGCCTTGAACGAGTAACTAGTTTCTCGCTTCTGAATGGAACAATGTCGACCTGCCATAATCTCTCAACATGTTTCAGAAGCTCGCTCACCTGGGGTGTTACTGTTGTAAATAGACACTGCTGTGATTGGGCGTGGTGACGGACTACGCTCGATGGGCCCTGCAGAGTCCAGCCCAGCCTTGTGTGGATGGCAGCAGGCGCACCTGGCGGTCCCAATCTGACAGGTTCAATGGGAGTGACGAGATGAGGATGGTCACTCCCAATGAGAAGCAGGGGTTTGACATTTATAAGAGTCCGTATGGGAAGGCCAGTGAGGTGCTTGTAGGTGTTCCGGAGTTGCTCCATGGGGTAAGTATGGGTAGCTAGTCCAATACGATCACTAGTGAATGCACCTGTAATCTTAAACTTGGTCTTTGGCTTTAATGGCGAAGAAATAAAGAACGACACTGATGCACCACGAAGTGTCTGCACTTCCTCTCTAATTGTACGTAATGGTAGGTCCTCTTGAATCCCCTGCACACCTAGCTTCTCTGCAGCATCTGACAACAGCATAGTTCTCTCTGAACCGTCATCAAGTATGGCATAGGTGTTGATTGATTGGTCACCATGGTGAAGGCGGACTTTGACAACTTTCAGAAGGACCCAACTGCCTTCAGTGGGTCTGTCTAAATACAGAACCTCTGTTGTCCCCCTTGTGCCTTGGCTTTCCGCTGCCGGTGTTGACGCTGCCTCCTTGGATGACCTCATATTCACCTCATGCAGAACCTGGAGATGTTTCCCTTGGCAGAGGCTGCATGTCTTTTTTAAGTTGCACTGGGCCGCCTGGTGTGGCCGTGCACATCGCCAACACCTCCTGTTACTTTTTATCCATTCGGTCAGCTGATCCTTTGTTAGCCTGGATACCTCTGTGCACTGGCTAAGGTAGTGTTCCTCATTATTGCAGAATGGACAATATGGCTTGCTCTTGTTCCTTTTGAAGGAGCTGCTTGGAACTGGAGCCTCAGATTTCTTAGCAGTGTCCTTCACACCATGGAGGACAGTAGTAGGTTGCTTACCCTTCCTACCCTCATATCTGGCCACCGGCTTCTCCCGAGCTCCTCTCACAGCCAACTGTTCTTCAGAGTCCTGGCACCAAGACTCGTATTTCAACCAATCTGAAAGATTAGTTAAGGTGTGGGTTTGTGTGCCCTGATGGTACATGCAGCGGCGAAACTCTGCTCTCTGCTCAGGCGGCAGCTTACTCAACAGATGAGCAACATGTGAGCCACATTGTAGTTCCACTTCACCCTCGTGGCCTAGTGTCTTCAGCATCCCCACCAGTGATTGTATCTGGAGTGCAAACTTCTCAAATGTGGCAAAGTCTCCCTGCTTTATGTCTGGGGAGTCCATCACAGCAGCAATACGCCTCAGCGCTATCTGATGTGGCCGGCCGAACTTGTCATTGAGGGCAACCATTGTGTCTGAGAATGGTGTTGGGGAGTTAAGGTAAGCATCTGCTATTAACCTGGCTTCTTCTAGTTGCAGGTGATCGACCAACACTTGATATTTAAACAGCTCAGATGCATCATGTGGTAGGAGGTTCTCCAATGAGATCTTGAGCCGCGCGAACTCACTTGGGTCCCGACTTGAGAAGTTGCGGATTGTTGGGCGTGGCCCACGGTAACTTGGCTCTGGGATGCTGTAGTTACGATCCTGAGGTGAGCTAAAAGGCGGGGGCTGTGTCCATGCCATGCCTGGATGTCGCTGTTGGGGCGTTAGGTTGAAGCCAAGCTCACTCCGTTGACCACCATAAGCAGTAGGGTACTTGGGCTCAGCTGAAGGTAATCTGTGTGGCTGCGGCAGAAACTGAACGGGCTTGAACCAGGGAGGTGGATGACGGGCAGTGTCCTCCCATGGCCTGGCGGTAGGAAGGGCCTCACGTGCTGAGTGATTAACTTGTGGCTGGCCCACAAACATGTTAGGAGCTATGGCTGGTGGTGCTTCTTCCTTAATTCTTGGAACCTCATCTATTCTACTGATAAGCGAGTGTGCTATAGGTGGGTCACTAGGGAGAGGCTCGTCCAATTCTGGGTCTGGCCAAGGGGGTGGTGCAGGCCAATCATCCTCTTCCTCAGCTTTAGGTTCGCGTTCAACAGGTGGCCGTGGCGACATCACCGTTAACTCTGGCTTTCTGGTATGAATAGAGGTTGGACTCTGCATGTTGCGAACAGCATCTACTAACTGTTTCATGTCTGCTCGCAATGCTCTAAGCTCGACTAAGTCTGATGCCATGTCCAGCTTTGTCTGCTGCAGAAGGTGTCTTTCATGACGAATGTCATCTAACTCAACTCGGCTCTCCTCCTGTGGATGTATGGGGTGCAGCACTGAAGGCAGGGGAGTAGAGTAATCTCGTAGTTGTTCCCTAAACTCTCTCTCTGGAAACCGCTGGGGGGCTAGCTGATTCTTCTGGCTGGGCTGTTGGTTTTCCGCCCTATAGCCCAGGTCCATCTCCTGAAGAATAGCATCCCGCCTCTGCAGGCGAAGGGAAGAGTCATAAGGGGAGGTGAGGGGTGTCATCCTGGCATTTCCCTCCTGGTGAGTACTCTCTAATTCCTCTCTGTACCTCTCACCGATGTAGCCCCTATAATCAACCTCATAATCTGCATAGCGCACAGGTGGGCGAATGTGCCGTTTGGGACGTGCACCACAAACATCATATTCTGGATGTAATTCCATCTCTGACGTAAACCCAGTATCCGGCTCGAAGGACCATCAATGAAGTGAAGATAATGGGTAGACGCTCAGTCTAGGTGCTAATTCTGGGTTTATCACCAGGTTCACTCAGGTGTGTCGGCCAGAACACCACTTAAGGCCAAATATTCCAGAGTATGAAATGAAGAGCGGAGAGATAATTCTTATTATTCTGTTTATTCCTCCTCTTACTTGTAGGAGTGAGTTTAAAGGTGAGTGTAATTTCGAAGTGTGGTTTCTATAAAGAGAGAACAAATACAAATGAATAAAGGAAACATATGCATACACTCATTCCTCCTTAAGCACTAATACACATTACAAACATAAATAAACAGTAGTCAGAATATGACTATATCTCTTAAACCCTAAAATGTAAGCAGAGAGAAAGAATTCAAACACTTCTCAGATTTTCTACCATGCATTAAGTTATCAATAACGTAGATAGAACTTACTGGCATCTATGATATACTTTAAAGCATCAATAGCGGTCCAGATAATGATATTTAACACCACTTCATATTTTACTCAGCCACAGAGTACTTAACATTCATAACAACAAGTACTGAATAAAGTATAAACATGTCTGAACACGATGTGACCCATTTAACCCGACGTGCTGAGTCAGGTGGACCGAAGCTAGAAAGTAACGTACGAACGTGGATATAATTAACACAACGGTCGTGTAACGACCCTTAAACTCCTAACTCTCATCCATATCGAATATCAGAAATAACAGCTGTCAAAGAAATACAATATCACGAGTAATGCAGCAGATTTACTTACTTTTCTCATTCACGCACACGCTGAGGAAAGTGTCCCTCACAATTATAATTTTACCGACTGATGATCTCTATCATACTGAATACTAACTGCGTGACAACCGACTGACCATCTCTATCGTACTGCATACTACTGTGCGACGTCAGATATAATATACAAACCAGCGCGCGCCTTTGCTACTCTATTACAAGCACTGAATAAACGGGAGTAAAGGTGAAACATAAAGCACGTTATGGTCAACTGTACTAAATAATAGCAACACTAACATAACTTTGGGGCCTTTTTTACAGCGACAGAGAAAACTTTATTTGTGATGGGATGCTTGTGCACTTTTGTCTTTCCTCCCTCAGAACAAACCTCGTAGGTGGAGGGAGAGACAATTCTTTGGGGGGCGCCAGAGGAACATGGGCCATTTTCCCGCGAACACTGGACTTTGAACTGACCACACGAACGCATTGCACATTTAAATTCCTTCTCTGTTTCCCCGCGGTAGGGAGAAAGGAATCGTTTTGAAGGGATGGGACAGAGAAACCCTGAGTGCTGTCTCCAAGCCCTTCTTGTTGCCAAACTGATGTCACAGGTCGACTGCCTCTTTTTGTTCCCCTGAGGGGCAGCCGACCGGTGTTTCGCTGCTGCGGCTGCGAACGACTATTTCGGTTTCACGAAACCGGGCTTTGACTGAGGGCCTGCACTTCCCGGCTGTTGTGATGGAGCAGGACGGGAAGGTTGATATTCAAAATGACCTCCTCTACCTGAAGGCCTGAAATTAGGGTGGCTCGGGTGATAAGGGCGAGCTGCAGGCTTTCTGGGGAGACAGACCTCTAATGCTTCTCCCTCTTTTTTCCGCAGGTCACATTGCTGATGCATAGCTGTTACCGTTGCTCCGAACATGGCCTTTGGATTGATAGGGGCATCCAAAAACTCCACTCTTTCTTTGTCAGAGAGGCCTGACAAACCCAGCCATAGCGATCTCTCTCCCACAACCACTAAGCCCATACTCCGACCGCAACTTTGAACTGCTCCGCGGGACGTGCGCAGGTGTAAATCTGCAATGATGCATATCTCCTCCCAGAGCGCTGGGTTGGGAGAACCGGAGTCCAGCTGTCGCTCCATCTCCTCTAATAACTCCGCTTGATAGGCCGTAAGGAGGGAGGTTGCGTTCAAAGCACGGATGACCAGCGCAGAAGATTTATAAATCTTTTGAAAAACAGAGGCGACGAAGCGCTCTGTTTTCCCTGGCAGCGAGGCCCTGGCTGAAGAGAGTGCTGCCCTGCGACTCGGGTGCAAGTGATTCGCCACAGATGATTCAACAGGGGGAGGATCCGCCATCCCCAAAGCCTCCATTCCCTGAACATCTAGCCTCGAGAAGCCCTTAACAGGAACTCGGTGGGAAAAAGGCTTATCCCAAAACCTTTTCATTTCAGCCACACAAGCAGGGACAGCTGGAATAAACTGCTTCGCTGGAGGGAGACGTGACGGAAGTCTCTTTCCGTCATACAGGTCTCTTTCAGCTCCTTGACCTGCTGGTTGGGATGGCCAGTCGATCGACAGTCTAGCCGTGGCCCTGCAACAGACCTCGATTAGATCTGTATCCAACTGCACAGGGGAGCACTCAGCGGACGCGACTGCATCAGGGGAAGAATAGCATCTTCATCATCGTCATCCTCGTCCTCGAGGATGGTCGACAAAACTTCGTCATCGTCATCTTCCTCTCCCGCTAACGGATCTTCAAACAGCGGGGGAAGGATGGGTGACACTTTCTCCATCATCTCACCCCAGGAGCTGGAAGCCTGTGGACAATCCATCGGTTCCTCTCTGGGTTGAGCAGAGAGGCATGGGTCCGACTTCCCAGCTACAGCAACGCGAAGCCTTCGCTCCCGGGTTTTAACCGAGAACGCCGCGCAGTGAGGACAGGCCTCGGGGTTGGACAGCGCTGCCTGAGCGTGTTTAGCACCCAAGCAGGAGATGCAGAGACCGTGTGAATCCTTTGCAGAAATCCACATTCCGCACGCACGGATGAGGAGGACGGCCTTTTCCTCCGGGGCTCTCCGGTTCTTTTGCAGTGGCCATGAAGCCTGCACTCTCTTCGTATGGTAAGCCCACCACAACGTGACAACTAGTATGGAGCTGTGCTGCGATAGAGAGCTATTTTCCTACTTTTTGATGCGTGGTGAGCACGCCAAAAACTTGGAAAATAAATGGAAAAACTTAAAGCAGAAAACTCGCCTTGACGCATTAGTTATCTTCCTCTAAATAGCAAGTCACTCAACAAACGTTAAGAATATTGCGTTAGGGACATTACCTTGCGGCTCTGTCTGTAAACTGTTTAGCAATAATTCCCAAAGTCTGCTGAGAACAGCTTCCGAAATCTTCACGGGGAAGAGAGCGAGAATGACGGTTTATATGCAGGGAGGCGGGACTCCCTGATGTGGTGCTATTGGTGCTTCCGCGATCAGACACGCCCAGAGGCGGTCCCATAGTGAGATACTGAACGAATGTTAGAAAGAGAACTTATCTTCATTAATATTTTAGATCGTATCTAAGATAGATAGATAGCTCCTTTGCCTGCTAACATCGAGCTAGGCGGGTGTGGTTTCAGCAACCAGTCACATCAGCTCAAACCACATCCTACCTCTTTGCCCATTTTCAGTTATCCGGGAGTGACGTGCGGTGACGCGCAGCTAAGATGGCAGCGGCCTCATTTTCGCTTCAAAACTGCTGTTCAGAACTCTATGGGTGATGTCACGGACACTACGTCCATATTTTTTTTACAGTCTATGGTCTAGGCGCATGTCCTCGATCTCACCTGGATACGGCCCGGATCCGGCTGACTACGTCAAAAACAGAGATACATATACTAGCGTTAATGCCATTCTTCTTCTGATGTAACAAGTACATCTGGTGTTATAGAAAGTGTTCCCGGTTCCAGCTGACCTAATTTATGAAGCCTAGCAATCCTTAGATCATGGTTGTATCTCTCTATTAGTGTTACTGGATCTTAGTGCTGCATTTTACACTATCGATCACAAC
Source organism: Megalobrama amblycephala (assembly GCF_018812025.1). Classification (NCBI taxonomy): domain Eukaryota; kingdom Metazoa; phylum Chordata; class Actinopteri; order Cypriniformes; family Xenocyprididae; genus Megalobrama; species Megalobrama amblycephala. The sequence continues at coordinate 21,432,351 of NC_063060.1, read as the reverse complement.
ATTCTTTTAAATAGACTATTTTCATGTGTCTTATACAGAGTTTTATGTATAGTGCACAGCATAAATGAGTACACTCCCTCTGAACAAATACAAAAGATGTATTTTCTTTATGATCACTAATACAATTCATGGAAAGATGGCAAAACTAAAATGTATTAAACATATACATAATAAAAACTGAGAAATATATGTCTTTAATAGCCATAAATTAAGTAAATTAACCAATTTTGTATAAATTAAGGATTGCAGAAATGAATACACCCTAGATTTAATTCAGCAAATGTATAACATTCTAGTACTTAGTATGCCCTCCATAATTTTGAATATACTGCTCTGACCCTTCTTGGCACGGAGTGTACAAGTTCATGACAAATTGTCACATCTGTCCTGTTTAACTTCTGGATGATGAGCTCCTTAAATGCCCTGATCTTTAATGGGGAGTGTTGCTCAACTTGTCTCTACAGAATCCCCCACAGGTGCTCAAGAGTGTTAAGATTGAGTGCAATACATGTCCACAGGTTTTTCACCTTGGGAGAATGCATATCCTCATTGTCATGTTGAAAAAATCCCCAACAATGCAGGGAATGAGGAAAGGGTAACAAATCCTTTTTCAAGTTTGTGTTTTAAATTACACAGTGGTGTGGGAATTCATGACAGAACTGATAAAGCACAACTCCCTCACACCTTCAGCACTCATACATCCCTATAAAAGAACTTTACTACCACTGAACTTTACTGTGGGAACCAGGCACTTCTCACTGTACTCCTCCTCTAGCAACACCATAACATTTTGGATGCTGTTAGATCCAAAATGATTGATTTGGTCTCATCAGACCAGAGTATTGATTTCCAGAATCTATATTTTGTAAATATGGGCTTTGGAAATGGCTAACTGACTTTTTTGTGCTTTGGCTACAGTAGGTAGTTTCAGTGAGAACAACAACCATGCATGTCATTTCTGCAGGCTGCATCTTACTCTGTGAGGTAAACAGTCACTCTTTTCATAGCTTTTGCTGGCTCTGAGACACTCACTTGGTATTTCTCCTCCTCTTTGTCTAGCAAATAAATCCCTCATGAACTCATAACTAAATGAAAGCTTAAAATGAAGGCCTTACTTTTGCTATATTTTCACACTTAAAACAATTATTTGGTAATCCTCTTGTACCACTGTCCTCTTTTGTGCTTAGAAAGAAGTCTCGAGACAGTTCTCTCCAAAGTGGTTACATTGTTGTCATCATTAAGTCTGAGAATGATTCAGTGGGCTATATAACACTTTTAATTGTCATGAAATTACTTCTCTTTAAATGTTTTGGTTCAACATACTTACCTGTTGATCAAACATTGCCTTAAAATTACACCAGAAAAAAATATATTTTGTTTCATTTGCTTGGGAAAAGAGGAGAGAAGAAGTGAGTTGTATGAGTGAGTTAGGCAGCCGTTCATGCTGTAATGCAGACACTTCTGATTAAAGAAAGAAACGTGAATCATCACCATTGTAACCCGTGTTTTATTTATGTTATCCACACTGAAGAGACTGGAATGAATACAGCAGAAAATAAGGGTTACACCACCATTAAAGTAAAGTTCTTACAAAGCTACTTGTTAGGAAGTTGCATTTATATTTATAAAAAAATAAAAAAAATTAAAAAAAAAACATTGGCTTGACTGTGTAATGTGAAAAAATAGTCTTTTAGTTTGGCCCACAAATTTGTATAATGATGGTGTGATTCAAATGCGGCCATTTTTAAAAATATATTTATAAAAAATAAATGGAGTGTATAAGTTGTTTACATCAGCTTCTAAGTCTGGAGTCAAATTGACTCCAAAAAATGGGAAAAGGGAGAAAAGGAAAATGTGACAACAGCTTCAAGATGTATGAACCTACAAGTTAAATAATAATATAATAATAATAATAATAATAAAAATAATAATAATTTAATCTGGTTAATTTAATGATTATAATAGATTGTTTGATAAATGCAATGGTTACATCCAAATGCAAACCTCAGGTCTACTAAATACAAGCAAACTTACATGTCATACTACAAAAAACTATGGATTTTCCCATCACCAGCAAAACAGTACATCATTTTTGTGTACAGTACAGTGTAAGAATATGAACTAGGACACTACTCAATAACAAACTAAATCCTAGTAAATAGAAACCTATTGATAATTGTGTTTTATAAGGTATAACTATAAACAAATCAATTTGTAATTTAACAGTGAAGCACTGAAGGGGTATTTATGGTTTTTAGAGTCCTTTCATCAGCACCTTGTATTGGAGGAAGGCAGGAAGGATGTCTGTTATAGCACTGACAACAGGCATCACATAATCCTTCATAAAACCGCCAGAACTTTTCTCTTCCTTTTCTTTTTTAAGATTGTTTATCTCTTCATCCATAAGGTCAGCTTTCTCCCTAAAGCCTTTGTTTAGTAACTCCTCCCGCTCCTTCAGTTTGCTCTCAATGGCTCTGTCCATCTCTTGCTGCTGCTGCTCCATCTCCTGTCTGAACTTCTCCTCCATCTGCCTCATTCGGTCCTCCTGACGCTTTTTTTCTACATGTACCATTCGTTCACTCTCAATACGTTTCTCCTCTTCCTCTTTGCACTTCTGTTTCAGCAGAGCATTCTTCTCCTTCTCCTCTGTCAGTCAAGATAAAAAAAAAAAGAGAGAAATGATGTGAAACATGATGCTAATACTAACCTCCAGAACCTGAACTCCAAGATGCCTTGGAGATGCTCTTGGCTAAGAATTTGGGTTTGGTTTCAATTTCATATGCATTGTTAATTACAAATGCTCCAGGATCAAACAGCCTAATGAACTACAAATATTCATTAGGTTGATAAAGATTTACCTTGAATCTTTCGGTCGTTTTCAGTAAGTTTTGTATCTGTGTAGAGGATGCTGTTTGCTTCAGCTCCTCGCTCATTCAGAAACTCATTCAGCACAGCCTCAGCCTGCACATAAACATATATATTAGTATTAGAGCACTAGAGCATAGGAACTCATAACCCTACGTGTACTGAAAGAACCATTTCATAAAAACACACAGACAGAACGTGTCCTCACCGATACACCTTTGTTGGGTTCTCTGCGGTACTGCTCAACGACGGCGTCTCTGTCTCTGCAGTAGAGTTCATATCCTCCAGACTGACTGTACTCTCCATTCTGCAGCCGTTTATTCATGTCAGAGAACAGATTCTTCAGCAGATCTCTGCACTTTCTCTCTGATGCCATCTCATTCTCTTTCAGCAGGTCTACATAGCATATATCTATGTTTTCCTAAACATACATGCAAATACACACATACATCACATATACACACTGGAAAAGATTGTTATACTCCCATAGTTGAGATATTGATTATTAAAAAATTAGTTCATTTTAAAATTAAAATTACCCCAAGCTTTACTCACCCTCAAGCCATCTTAGGTGTATATGACTTAATTCTTTCTGATGATCACAATCAGAGATATATTAATAATTATCCTGATGCATCCAAGCTTTATAATGGTAGTGAACGGGAAACAATGAGATTAATGCTGAAGAAAGTACATCCATCCATCATAAACAAACTCCACACAGCTCCGGGGAGTTAATAAAGGCCTTCTGAAGTGAAGCAATGCATTTGTGTGAGAAAAATATCCATATTTATAAAGTTATAAAGTAAAATATCTAGCTTCCGCCAGACTGCCTTCCGTATTCAACTTACGAAGAAAGTGTAAAACTCTTGCTGTTCAAAACACTTATGCTACGTCCTACACCTTCCTTATTCAATTTACAAAAAAAGTATAAATGACACCAGATCAGTTATGCTTTTTCCCATAGTTTAACATGGAAGGCGGCCTAGCGGAAGCTAGATATTTTTACTTTATAACTTGTTAAATATGGATATTTTTCTTACACAAATGCATCGCTTTGCTTCAGAAGGCCTTTATTAACCCCCTGGAGCCGTGTGGAGTGTTTATAATGGATGGATGCACTTTCTTGAGCTTCATACTCATTGGTTCCGTTCACTGCCATTATAAAGCTTCAGGATGCGTCAGGATATTTATTAATATAACTGTGATTGTGTTCATCAGAAATTCGGGTAATTTTCATTTTAAAGTTAACTAATCCTTTAAAGAATAAATAACCGTCTGTGCCCCCCCTTCAACTTCCATAAAATAAAAAGACTTTTTCCTGCACGTCACCCCTCCGGTGCAGTCTCTAGCGTCAGTCACTAGTGCGCCTCTTGAGATCAGGGGAGTGAGGTTTTACCTACACAGCTTTCAATAGCTGGCCTCCGTTACAGACACAAGGACAATATTTAAATACTTCAGCTAAATATAATTTTAAACAGTGCATAATGATTCAATTAAGAGGCCTTTGCATATTTAAGAATATAGCTGCATTAATATAAGAGTGCACAAAATTGTGCATGTGAAACTCACCACCAGTTTTGTTAGGTATTCTCCTTTTTCATCTTTAAAGGAGCGTTTCATGAACTCAGCGGTGGCCAGACTGCTGAACTTCTGGTGCTCTGAGGAAATATCATCCACACTTACTGGGAACGTATTCTTCACCTGCAAAGAACAGCATGCTTCGTCAGTAAATGGCTATAACAATTCTTGTACTTAAATTAAAACTGTTTAGTAAATTAAAAAGAATAACTTTGTAAAACAAAAGGCAGAGCTTTATTTATTTACTGAATATTATCATGTTAAATGTATAACACTTTAAACTATTGCCTGCTGTTAAGAGACAGTATATGTATATTTATGTATAATTTCATTTAACATTATACGTATAACAAACCCAAAAAAATTCAAAAACTAAATATATGAAATTTAGTGTGTCTTACCTCTTCCATCCCACTCTGATACACTTTGAAAGCTTCTTGAACAGCTGCCTGGTTCTCTAGATTTGCCAGAGTAACCACTGCATTGTCCAGACAGGGCACCTTCCCACTGCTGATTGTATCCACATAAATCTGCACCAGATTCCCGAGCACTGACAACACACATAAACACATCAATATTACCTTTTTAAATTTAGACCTGGGGCCTGTACCATGATGGTAGATGAACAAACTCAGGGTTATAGGATTAGTTTCGAGTTGACAAAACCAAACCACTCCAATCTGGCTTTGTTGGTACCATGATGCTTATCATCAACTTTCTCTGTCAACTCAGGCTTTGATCCTGAGTTTGTGGAGCGCGTGCACATGAATCCGTAACATCAGTGGCAAACAGCCAATCACATGCCTTGCAACAGAAATAAACTGTGATTCACTTCTCGCGAGAGAGCCAGCGTGATTCAAAACTCTTTCGCTGAAAATGAGGAATTTAAATGCATTTACACTAATGGAAAATACTGTGAAAGAGGACAAATAAAAGCAATGATCTTTCTCTATCAGTGCAAGTGAAAGTTGTGAAGTTAGTTTATATAGTTGATAATATATAGCGATAGAGATTTAACAGGTCACATGCAGTAATTTTTAAAGAGTATATTTACTCCTTATTTAGGCCTATATTACATATGATCTATATATTAATATTCATTGAAACTAAGTGCTTAATAACTACTGTTACACTAAACTTGCGTGTGTGTAATGGATTAATAAAAATATAGATCATATAATTATACAAATCATATAAATTATATTATCATTAAAACCAGACAATTTCATCGTTAAATATTTGTTTTTACTATATAATGACCTTTAATTTGGAGGAAGAGAGACTGGGGGTGTGACTTTATTGTGTTGAGTGTGTCAGTGTCACTTAGCTTACATCTGATTGGTCCAATTTCACTTTGAAATCTCTAACCCAGAATATAACCTGCCCCAGAGCAGGTTAGCCGTGGAGCGCAAGTTACTATGGCGATGAACACCACTAAAAGCCAAGTTACTTTCATGGTACCTAAAACCCAGGATTGGCGCAAACTAATCTAAAACTTACCTGGCTAGCCAGCTAATCCAGCTTCATGGTACAGGCCCCTGGTTTCACAGACAGGGTTTAGATTAAGCCAGGATTAGGCCTTAGTTCAATTAGGACATTAAAGTCACTTAGAAAAAACATTTCATAACTATGTCATCTAAAGTATTCATCTTCTATGTAAGCAGTGCTGACAGAATTTGTTTCTTATCTCTGTTTTGTTCAGTTTTGATTGATTTTTATTTACTCTTATTTTATTTATTTTTTTGTGTTCTTTTGAAAATCTAATAAAAAGTAAGTCACAAAAAAAAAAGAAAAAACATTACTGGTGTACATCTTGAAACAAAACAATGGTATTGACATATTTTAAGACATTTCAGTGCAAGTTACTTTTAGTTGAAACAGCTCAATCATGCATTTTAGTCTGGGACTAGTCTTAAGCCTTGTCTGTGAAACCGGGGAATAAAGGCGTATGGGTCTGAAGTTCACAATCTGAACACTAAAATGTCCCAATAAATTAAATTATTGGGTAAAACACTCACATTTGCCAGTAACTTTGTGTCCTCCTTTCAGTGTTTTCACTAAACTCTTGTCAAAGATGTGGTCACAAAAACGACCTGTGACCTCCAGAAAATCTGGTACAAGGTCCCGTTCTTTCAAGCTTTCTAAGCGTGTCATGTTTTCAGGTGAGGCTGGAGATGGGAACACGAAACAGTTCCGGGATGGGAAATAGGTTCGGATGCATTGACGGGGCAGGTTGTACTCGCTGGTTTTCTTATTTACACCTAAATGAGGTTTTTAGGAGAAAATAACAAGTTTTACCAAAGAAGATTGTGTCAAATTTTTTATGTTGTTGTTAATATTTACTGACTATTTATTTACATTCACATACTAATGCTTGATGTTTACAGTATGTCTGTCTAAAATACCTTTCTTCAGCTGGAGCGCAAACTCAAGGTACTTGTCCTCAGTCACTTTCTTTCCATCAATTTCCAGTTTCAAGGTGAAATCTCTAACCACCCAGATGAATGATGGGAAGAAAATCACATATTTTGAATCGTCCTCTTCCTCTTCTGCTGCTTCTGCCGATCTGATCTTGATCTTCTCAGCGAGCTCACTAACATAGCTGCACCACATTGAGAAACAACAGCATCTTGCAAAATGTATGTTTTTATATTTGAAAAAGGAAGTGGGTTATGTTGCAGGTTAAAGGATACTGCAGATTTTCCACTGCATTGTTATCGATGGTGCCACGGCTGTTGTACACCAGAGTGCTGCTGAGCAGAACAGCCAGACAGAAGATCCAGCCGTCATTCTTAGAGTCTCCCTGAAACACAGTGTCTTTAAAATCAAAGAATCCACCATATAACAATATTAATAAGTCAACAGCTCCTTGTCCTCACCTTGTCCACATCACCGAGTCCCTCTGTGTCCAGCAGCACCAGAGTGTGTCTTGGTTTTCTGGGGTGAGGGACACACCACATCCAGATGCCTTTGGTTTTCGACTCAATAGTGTTACCGAGAGCAAAGCCTGAGACAATTACAGTTTTATTGTTATCATTAGCAAGATGTAGCTAATATTCACACGTTGAGTTGGCATGTCTAGACAGTTCTCTCACCTGACTGTTGTCCTGCCAGGCGGTTCATAAGGTAGGACTTCCCCGTACGGTAGAGTCCCACCACAGACACTACAACCACCGGCTCCTTGATTCTACTCAGGAACTCAATGGCATCCTTACAGACGCAGAGCGATCCGTTCACATTCTCCACCAAACAAATGGGGGAAGGCATTAGTCTGGAATTAGACATGCTGGCTCTCTCTAGCTCTTCCTGTTTGCTAAAAGGGAAAAATAATCATTTGGTTGCTGTAAACAATGTGTAAAAACCTGCAGACACAACATACTTCAAAACAATGAATTCTTTATGGACTCTCAAATATATTGTATAATTTACATTCTGTGTTAGCCATTAAAAACCTCATTTTTATCTTTACAAAAATAGTATGAAATGCTCACTGGCAAGTCATTGTCATTCATTCACCAGAGACCTGTTCTTCTTGCTGATTCTTACCTAGTTAATTCTGTTCTTAAAGCTCACATGCTTTATTATTTCACAAGAATGATTATTTCATTAGAATAGTTTGTTTATTTGCATGATATTTGTGTGATAACATATTGATTAGAAGGGGTAAAGATCAATGACTTAAAGTAGTTTTTCAACACTGTTATGGTACATATAAGAATGTATAATAATAGCACCATATAGGTCGTATTAAAAATAAACATTTGCTCATTAAATATACAGTTAGTTTCGGTTACATACAGTAAATTTACGGTTAGTTCATCCAAAAATGAAAATTATGTCATTAGTTACTCATCCATGTCGTTCTACACCTGCAAGACCTTCATTCGTCTTCGGAACACAAATTCAGATATTTTTGATCAAATCTGATGGCTCAGTGAGGCCTGCAGTGCCAGCAAGATAATTGCCTTTTTTCAATGCCCAGAAAGCTAGTAAAGACACTCACATGAAAAAAATACTATAGTAATTTATAGTTAATACAATAGTGATTTTGAACCATTGAACCAAAGTATTTACTACACTTTGCTAATGAATGCTATGTGTAGTATAAACTATTAACTCATAAACTGAAATCGTGATTTTGCAGAAGATTTTACAAAAGATTTGTAAAGCTTCAAAGCTTCATGAAGCAGTGTTTTGTAATCACCAATCAATAGATATTGTTGAATAAAGTCGTTATTTTTTTTTTTTTTTTGGAGCACAAAAAGTATTCTCGTCACTTTATAACATTAAAGGATTAGTCCACTTTTAAATAAACTTTTCCTGATAATTTACTCACCCCCATGTCATCCAAGATGTCCATGTCTTTCTTTCTTCAGTCGAAAAGAAATTAAAGTTTTTGATGAAAACATTCCAGGATTTTTTTTCCATATAGTGGACTCCAATGGGCACCAAACAGTTGAAGGTCAAAATTAGTTTCACTGCAGCTTCAATTTGTTCTACACGATCCCAGACGAGAAATAATGGTCTTATCTAAAGAAACAATCACTCATTTTCAAAAAAAAAAAAAAATTAGAATTTTATACATTTTAACCAGAAATGCTCATCTTGAGCCGTTTCTCAATATGTGTACTTGTGTTCTTGTGGACTTGTGAAACGTCATCAGTCGCTGTCCAAGTACTGTTCCAATTCAAAGTTTGCATCTAGCCAAGTATAGTTCAAATCCCCGGATGTGTTCTTGATCCACCCATTTTATCGAGGATGCATCAAGAGGTGACTTGTGCAGACTTGAGAAAGCCTGGTATCCCAGAATGCATCTCGCACTAACCAGCAAGCGTCAATAGTAAAGGAGAAAACCCGCATAATTTAAACATATTACTGTTGTTATGTCATGATTTGTAGTTTTAAGAGTTTTTCAGGCGAGAATGTGCTGGTTTAAAGCTCAAATTTGTGGTTTATTGATAAAGATTGCACCTTTCTGACAATTTGATCTGACGTTGTCGGAGTTGTGAGATCCAGGCGATCACCGGACGCTCAGTGCTTACCTCGGCTAGTCCTTCTGACATTTGCTGCTGACTCCGTTTTGGCTGAGGGCAACGTGACGTTTCATAACTTTATATATGGCTATTTAACTTTTGTATCCTATTAAAGCGCTGATTTTGTACGCTTGACTGAATTGTTTGCTTTATTTCTTATTGTATATTCTTACCTTTTATAATGGCTACTATTGATCATTAAAACTGACATTTAACAAATAGAGACAGGGTTGTGTTTTATGTTATAGCCTATTTCATTTCATTACAGTGAAGATAATCAGAGTATGCACAAATAGTATTACATTTAATATTTTTGAAATATATATACGAAAAGAGGCAGGGTTGTTTAATATTTCGTTTTGTTATAAATATATGCAGACATTGCAGATAATCAATCACTCGTTGCTTGAGGCTATTAATATGTTTTTGTTTGTTTTTTAAATAAAACGAAAAGAGGCAGAGTGGTGTTTTATAACAAATTTCATTTTATTGTTGGCTAAAACATACATAAAGAGATAACCGGAGAAGCCAGAGCGAGCTGAGTGACGTTATCAAGTACGCTGCTGTTCCATTTGCAGAATCACCGGACTTGTGTTCTAACGTCCACGGGAGTTCGTTCTCCTGAGTCGAACTTGCCAAGTCCTAACTACCAAGGACGCGAGTCCGAAGTTTGCGAACTTGGTTTTGAGAAACGCCTTTGAACTAGCTCTCTTCTTCTCTGAACTAATTTTTTATATGCAATATGCTATTTCAATAGTATATAACAATTAATTCAAACTTTGACCTGTGGAGGGCAGTAATACACTTAGCAGTGTCTACACTGCCGAAATTCTAATAGAGAAGAAGAAAGCTAGTTCAAGATGAGCATTTCTGGTTAAAATGTATCAAATTTAAAAATATTTTTTGGAAAATGAGTGATGGTTTCTCTAGATAAGACCATTATTTGTCGTCTGGGATCGTGTAGAACAATTTGAAGCTGCAGTGAAACTAATTTTGACCTTCAACTGTTTGGTGCCCATTGAAGTCCACTATATGCAGAAAAATCCTGGAATGCTTTCATCAAAAACGTTAATTTCTTTTCGACTGAAGAAAGAAAGACATAGCCATTTTGGATGACAAGGGGGTGAGTAAATTATCAGGAAAAGTTTATTTAAAAGTGGACTAATCCTTTAAGATTGAAGTTGAACCACTGTAGTCACATGAACTGTTTTAAATATGTCTTTAGTAGCTTTCTGGGCATTGAAAAAAGAAAATGATCTTTCTGGCAATAAAGGCCTCACTGAGCCATCAGATTTTGTCAAAAATATCTTAATTTGTGTTCTGAAGATGAACGAAGGTCCTACGGGTGTGGAACAAGATGAGAGTGAGTAATTAATGACTGAATTTTCATTTTTGGGTGAACTAACCCTTTAAGATTTTTATGACTAGTGGCAACAATTACTGCCACATTCATCTAGCCATTTGACATCATTGCCACATCATAATAGGCATACAATTATATGACAATATTATAATAGTTTATTAATGATAATAATACTGTATATCAGCAATAATACATTAAAACGGGTAAATAGTGTTTTAATTAAAAAAGTATCTACATTTATTAAATCAAGGTCTAAATGCGAGTCAGAATCCACAACGGAATGACATAAACGTCCAGAGATTTGAATGTGGTTCTATTGGTTTTCCGAGCCCTCGTGCGCCCCCTAAAGGAAAGCTTTTTTTTAACAGTTACATGCCGCAGATTTCAAAGCCAATGTTTTTTTTTTTTAAACAGTTCTTCAAATTAACCAGTATATTTTAGATATTCACTTAATTGGAATGTGTAATTCAAGATTAAAAATACATGGCAATAATAATAAAAAAATAAAAATAAAAATCACATTGTAAATAAAATGTGTAACTTGCACAAATAAAAGTCTTGAATGGACACCATGAAAACTGATAATATTAACAGTAACCTAATAAAATATCTGCACTGATCTCTCATAAGAGTTAAGAGTGCAATTACATTTGATTTTGAATATTTTATTTTTAAATAAATAAAAGAAAGTTCACTTACATTACCCTAAATTTATAACGTGTCTTATACTGTATGAAGAGATGAAAGTAACCGATGCTCTCTCTTTCCCTCCGCGTTACTTCTCACTGAACGAACCGCAGGTCTTATTTATCACAGCGGCAGGATTGTTTTTCAGTATCCGCCCAAATCGATTATAGCTGAGTTAAACGGGCGATTTCTGTGAAAACCTTATCCAGTGACCAAACCCAAACGAACCAGCGTTGTTTCACTTTCGTGGCAATGTCACAGATTCCATGAGAAAACACGCCTCGCCTCTGGTGTAAAAGATAAGAGTAGCTATCTTACATGAGGAGCCTGTGAGTTTGCAAGCCTGTTGTAGTTGTTTTGAGAGTTTTTACTTCATCCGGGGGCCTGTACCATGATGGTAGTTGAACAAACTCAGGGTTATAGGATTAGTTTCGAATTGACAAAACCAAACCACTCCAATCTGGCTTTGTTGGTACCATGATGCTTATCATCAACTTTCTCTGTCAACTCAGGCTTTGATCCTGAGTTTGTGGAGCTCGTGCACATGAATGTGTGACATCAGTGGTGAACAGCCAATCACATGCCTTGCAACAGAGAGAAACTCTGATTCACTTCTCGCGAGAGAGCCAGCGTGATTCAAAACTCTTTTGCTGAAGGTTAAGGGAAAACTGAGGGCTTATAAGCATGAACAAAGGTATGGCGGGCCGGAAGGTCCAAAAATATGGCTACCGACTTGTCGCGGGAATTCACTATACAATTGCCAGTAGCCACTGAGTTTACCACTGATAGGCCGGCGGTGCATCTGCATACACACTCTCCTCACGCAGCGAACGACTCACTTTCCTCACGCAGCTGACCACTGACTCTCCTCAGCCGGCGACTCACTTTCCTCACGCAGCGGACGAATCACTTTCCTCACGCAGCCGGCGACTCACTTTCCTCACGCAGCCGGCGAGTCACTTTCCTCACGCAGCGGACGAATCACTTTCCTCACGCAGCCGGCGACTCACTTTCCTCACGCAGCCGGCGAGTCACTTTCTGCAGCCGGCGACTCACTTTCCTCACGCAGCATTAACTCTCCTCACGTTTCTTTTCAAATACTGTGATGGTGCAATAACTAACTACATCTACTGTAAAATTGATCATTTTTGTGTTGTAAATGTAATTTATTCTGAAGCAATATTCCCATCAATGTTCTGTAAACTGTTACTGTTAAGATGTAAACTGTTAATCATCAGATTTGTATATGCCCCCTTAAAGGGATAGGTCAATCAAAAATAAAAATTCTGTCATCATTGACTTACCTTCTAGTTGTTCCGAACCTGTATGAGTTTCTTTCTTCTGTTGAACTAAAAATATATTTTGAATGTCAGTAAACAAACAGCTGACTGTAGCGAGTGACTTTCATAGTAGGAAAAAAAAAATATATGGAAGTCACTGGCTACCATCAACTGTCTGGTTACTGACATTCTTCAAAATATCATCCTTTTTCTTTCTTCTGTTGAACTAAACTCATATAGGTTTGGAACAAACTAGACTGTAAGTCAATGATGACAGAATTATCATTATCATTATTATCATCAATTATCACAGGTTTAACGATCCCTTGAAATTGATTGTCATGGCATTTTTTTTTTTTTACCTTTATAAAAAGGTACTTTTCCCCTAACCTTGGCTATCAGTCTCATGTTAATTAGAATAACTCACTGTAGGGCTTTTACCGTTATTTTTTCCACGGCAGAGGAAACAGAATCTGCATCAGAAGTGGCATTTAGATGCATGTATAAAATTGAATATGAATGTGCAAAACAAGCATGAAAAACACTGTTTAACAACTTTACAATAAAGATCTATAAAGCTTTTGTGGATTTTACAAATTATCTTTAATATACAATATTCTGAAAAAGTGACATTTCCCTTTTTGCAAAGTTCAAATGTTGATAAAATATATAACTTTAACTAAAGATACAACCATCACATTAGACTCAGTGAAACAGTCACTGTTTAGGGGCCCAAGCAGTATAGCTGTTGGTGCCTTGTTTAAAATGTTATTTGTAGTGAATGCTCTTTTGAATGGTGTTATCAAATAAGGAATCTGTTGTAAGCTGATTAAAAAAAAAAACAAAAAAAAAAAAAACATGAAAGTAGCGTATACCATAAACTAATGTGATGTTTACAAAAACAATGCAAATTTGAAATGTCAAAAATCTGCAGAACCAGTGTTTAAGCATGACAGCTGCAAATCAAAAATTTATCTTTAGTTAAAGTTATATATTTTATCAACATCTGAACTTTGCAAAAAGGGAAATGTCACTTTTTCAGAATATTGTATATATTGTATAAAGATAATTTGTAAAATCCACAAAAGCTTTATAGATCTTTATTGTAAAGTTGTTAAACTGTTTTTCATGCTTGTTTTGCACATTCATATTCAATTTTATACATGCATCTAAATGCCACTTCTGATGCAGATTCTGTTTCCTCTGCCGTGGAAAAAATAACGGTAAAAGCCCTACAGTGAGTTATTCTAATTAACATGAGACTGATAGCCAAGGTTAGGGGAAAAGTACCTTTTTAAAAAGGTAAAAAAAAAAAAAAATGCCATGACAATCAATTTCAAGGGATCGTTAAACCTGTGATAATTGATGATAATAATGATAATGATAATTCTGTCATCATTGACTTACAGTCTAGTTTGTTCCAAACCTATATGAGTTTAGTTCAACAGAAGAAAGAAAAAGGATGATATTTTGAAGAATGTCAGTAACCAGACAGTTGATGGTAGCCAGTGACTTCCATTTTTTTTTCCTACTATGAAAGTCACTCTCTACAGTCAGCTGTTTGTTTACTGACATTCAAAATATATTTTTAGTTCAACAGAAGAAAGAAACTCATACAGGTTCGGAACAACTAGAAGGTAAGTCAATGATGACAGAATTTTTATTTTTGATTGACCTATCCCTTTAAGGGGGCATATACAAATCTGATGATTAACAGTTTACATCTTAACAGTAACAGTTTACAGAACACTGATGGGAATATTGCTTCAGAATAAATTACATTTACAACACAAAAATGATCAATTTTACAGTAGATGTAGTTAGTTATTGCACCATCACAGTATTTGAAAAGAAACGTGAGGAGAGTTAATGCTGCGTGAGGAAAGTGAGTCGCCGGCTGCAGAAAGTGACTCGCCGGCTGCGGAAAGTGACTCGCCGGCTGCGGAAAGTGACTCGCCGGCTGCGGAAAGTGACTCGCCGGCTGCGTGAGGAAAGTGAGTCGTCGGCTGCGTGAGGAAAGTGATTCGTCCGCTGCGTGAGGAAAGTGAGTCGCCGGCTGCGTGAGGAAAGTGATTCGTCCGCTGCGTGAGGAAAGTGAGTCGCCGGCTGAGGAGAGTCAGTGGTCAGCTGTGTGAGGAAAGTGAGTCGTTCGCTGCGTGAGGAGAGTGAGTCGCCAGCTGAGGAGAGTCAGTGGTCAGCTGTGTGAGGAAAGTGAGTCGTTCGCTGCGTGAGGAGAGTGTGTATGCAGATGCACCGCCGCCCTATCAGTGGTAAACTCAGTGGCTACTGGCAATTGTATAGTGAATTCCCGCGACAAGTCGGTAGCCATATTTTTGGACCTTCCGGCCCGCCATACAAAGGGACCTAATAAGATAATTAATGAGACAACAGGTGAACAGAATGATTAATCAAACAGACTGAGAAACTAGGTCCAACAGGGAAGAACCAAAAACAATGAAGACAGCATACATGTTAATATAATACAATATAATGTAGCCATTATGCCAATAAAAAAAAATAAAAAGTGTTTAAATTTATAGTAAATTTATTAATGTTACAGCTTGGTTGTATGTATATGCACAAAGAGGAAGATAAAGGGTAGAACAAACTGGCAGACACAAGACACAACCACACATAGAACCATACCGGACAAAGATTAACTGAAAACACAAGACTATAATACACTGACAAAGGAGGTTTGTAATGGAACACAGCTGATAGTGATGATGAAAGTGATCAGTAACTATGGTGACAAACTAGTGGTGGGAAAATGGTGCAAAACTGGAATCCAAACAGGGTGAAATTGTGACAATTAATAATCTCCTTTTATAACTATCCCATGTTGCTAAAGTCATACAGGTTTGTTTATGCATTACACATGTGAGCTTGTGAATCAGTATATGGTGTACATGAATCCGGGCGGATTGTAAGAACAGTAAAAGACACCGGATCACACATTGGGATGCAGATGACTCTATTTCTGGCGACAACACAATGTCATTATTTTATAACTCAACTACTGGTATTCATGAACAGCAGCATTTTCTTGTTACATAAATGTGCAACAATTCAGGGATAAAAATGTTAGTTAGATTATGTTAACCCTTTCGCACGTAAGTTTCAAATATTCTGGCTGACCCCCCAGCGTGAGTTTTTTGAAGCGACCGTTATTTAGAACGTATCACTTTATGGTTTCCATGGTGACGCGTCATTGCTTGTTATGTGACACACTGCAGCACTGTATGAATGACAATGTGCTTTCATTTAATTTTTCCTTTGTTATTCAAAATATTCACAAATTTGTTGACTATAGCATGAAATATCTAATATTCCGATTGACAAATATGTGCAAGTGGATGTGTTTTGCTGTTTAAACACCTTTATAAGGATCATGCTAGTTGAGCCATATGCGCGATGGGCGCCGCCATGTTAGTTTGCGCCGCACAGAGAATCGGATCTGTTGGATTTACAACCCATGAATTTATCCACTTCTCCCGAAATACATGAAAGTAAGTGAGTCGGTGAACTGGGGAAGAATAGAGTAAGCTTTAAAGTTACTTTCACAATGTGTATCTGATATGAATAAAACGTGTCGTCTAATTATAATTGAAAGGGTTGTTATTTCCGCTTCTATAGACATCATTGTGTATTTTACAAACTCTAAATATATTGTTTTGCTAGTACTCATGTGTATTTAAATGTCTGAAACCTACAATAAACATTATTTGGTTGAAAACACTGCATATATGTAATATATGAAAAGCGCTGCGCGCGTCCATCTCTGGTTTAGCGCCAGCCAAAGCGCGCACGCACATTTGAATTTGGCAGTTGATCACGCGATGCGCTGAACGTTTTAATCACACCGGTGTGATCGTACGCTCCTGGGGCCAGACAAGACTGATCACACCGGTGTGATCGTACGTGTTAAAGGGTTAATTACCTGTCTAGTGATTTATGTTTATGTAGAAATATAATAACATAATGGTTTGTATTGAAAAAAAACAAACAAACAAACATCTATCTCATGTCGTTATGTGTTGGCTCATGTGATCAAAGTTTCACTCTTCAGAACGTCCGTTAAGGGAACATAGTGAGCATTGTTGCTCCCTGATTTTCATGGTGCATTGTGGGACTTTTTAGGAAGTGAATATTTCAGTGCACTGGAAAGATTCTGTGACTGAGACAGCCCTTAAAATGGCTGACTCCCTGATCAGTGCTGACTACTGAACTTGGGAGCTGATTGAGGCCCACTCATTATAATGTCCACACTAGTTAATATGGTCAACATATTAATATTAATGTTGACTGGATTATTTAATTTAGCCAGACCAACTTGTATACATTGTCATCAAGCCACCAGTCTTGCCTTTAGTTGTCTACATTAATAAATAATTTCTTCCACTGCAGGAAATGACTCTAGCCCAGAAGGAACTTTCCCATTCAGGAATAAAGTTGGTATTAAGGATTTTGACGCTTAAAATTCTACAGTCTACAGTTTTTATATTATATATACACAAACAGCATGTGAAATGAAGGTCTACTAAATACAGGCAAACTTGTGTCTAACTACATGCTTAAATATTACTTTTCCAATCACCAGCAACACAGTAGCCTACATAATATTTGTGTACAGTATACTGTAAGAATGAGAATTAGGACATTACTCAGTAATAAGCTAAATATGATCTTATTAAATAAGAACCTACAGATGATTGTGTTTCATAAGCTATAATAACAGTGATTTGCACGAAAGGGTTATTTATTATTTTTTGAGTCCTTTCATCAGCACCTTGTATTGGAGGATGGTAGGAAGGATGTCTGAAACAGCTCCAACAATAGGCATCACATATTCCTTCATTAAACCACCAGAACTTTTCTCTTTCTCTTCCTTTTCTTTTTTAAGATTGTTTATCTCTTCATTCAGAAGATCAGCTTTCTCTCTAAAGCCTTTGTTTAGCAACTCCTCCCGCTCCTTCAGTTTGCTCTCAATGGCTCTGTCCATCTCCTGCTGCTGCTGCTCCATCTCCTGTCTGAACTTCTCCTTCATCTGCCTCATTTGATCCTCTAGCCGCTCTTTTTCTGCCACCCTCATCCGTTCACTCTCAATCTGTTTCTCCTTTTCCTCTTTGCACTTCTGCTCCAGCAGAGCATTCTTCTCCTTCTCCTCTGTCAGTCAAGATAAAAAAAAGAGAGAAATGATGTGAAACATGATGCTAATACTAAACCTCCAGAATCTGAACTCCTCCTAAGAAGAGTAAGAATTTGAAAAAATGCATATGAAATGGAAACCAAACTCAATACCAAATGCTCCAGGATAAAACAGCCTAATGAATTACAAATATTCATGAGGTTGATAAAGATTTACCTTGAATCTTTCTGTCATTTTCAGTGGATCAATGAACTTCTTTCATACTGCACCCCTGAGAAAATCCTTTTCAATGTTAGGAAATCTCTGAGGACTTTTGAAAAAATCTGGGGCTCCTTTCTGGAACATTTACCTTCTCTTACTGCAAACTAATTGTAATGTCATCTGTTGCGCTTTTTTTTTTTTTTTTTTTTTTTTTTGTATAAGAAAAATGAAGGTTGTAATGTTATGTGTATATGTATTTTTTTCATGCATTATAAAGGAAAATAAAACCATTAAAAAAAAATAAAATAATGCATAATGATTCAGTTAAGAGGCTTTTGCATATTTAAGAATATAGCTGCATAAGAGTGCACATAATTGTGCATGTGAAACTCACCACCAGTTTTGTTAGGTATTCTCCTTTTTCATCTTTAAAGGAGCGTTTCATGAACTCAGCGGTGGCCAGACTGCTGAACTTCTGGTGCTCTGAGGAAATATCATCCACACTTACTGGGAACTTGTTCTTCACCTGCAAAGAACAGCATGCTTCGTCACTGAATGGAGGTAACAATTAAAGTACCCAAATTAAAATTAAAAAAGAAAAAAGAAAAAAAGAATAACTGTGAATTGGATACATACAGAGCTTTATTTATTTACAAAATATTATCATGTTAAATGGATGCTTGATGCATGATGTTTTAAACTGTTGCCTGATGTAAGTGACCTGTATGTATAATTTAACATTATATTAATCAAATCATTATATTAACAGGCAGCTTTAGATAAGTAAAGTCCAGTTTGCTGTAACAGCACTGACTAAATATATGAAATTGAGTATGTCTTACCTCTTCCATCCCACTCTGATACACTTTGAAAGCTTCTTGAACAGCTGCCTGGTTCTCTAGATTTGCCAGAGTAACCACTGCATTGTCCAGACAGGGCACCTTCCCACTGCTGATTGTATCCACATAAATCTGCACCAGATTCCCGAGCACTGACAACACACACAAATACATCAATATTACCTTTTTAAATTTAGATCTGGTTTCACAGACAGGGTTTAGATTAAGCCAGGATTAGTCCTTAGTTCAATTAGGACAGTAAAGTTGCTTTTATAAACATGCCTTAGAAAAAACATTACTGGTGTGCCAGTACTGACATATTTTAAGACATGTCAGTACAAAGTTGCTTTTAGTTAAAACAGTTCAATCATGCATTTTAGTCTGGGACTAGGCTTAAGCCTTGTCTGTGAAACCAGGGGATAAAAAGGCGTATGGGTCTGAAGTTCACACTCTGAACACTAAAATGTCCCAATAAATTAAATTATTGGGTAAAACACTCACATTTGCCAGTAACTTTGTGTCCTCCTTTCAGTGTTTTCACTAAACTCTTGTCAAAGATGTGGTCACAAAAACGATCTGTGACCTCCAGAAAATCTGGTACAAGGTCCCATTCTTGCAAGCTTTCTAAGCGTGTCATGTTTTCAGGTGAGGCTGGAGATGGGAACACGAAACAGTTCCGGGATGGGAAATAGGTTCGGATGCATTGACGGGGCAGGTTGTAGTCACTGATTTTCTTATTTACACCTAAATGAGGTTTTTAGGAGAAAATTGCAAGTTTTACCAAAGAAGATTGTGTCAACATTTTTTTGTTGTTGTTAATATTTACTGACTATTAATTTACATTCACACACTGGTGTGAATGTACAGTATGTCTATCTAAAATACCTTTCTTCAGCTGGAGGGCAAACTCAAGGTACTCGTCCTCAGTCACTTTCTTTCCATCAATTACCAGTTCCAAGGTGAAATCTCTAACCACCCAGATGAATGATGGGAAGAAAATCACATATTTTGAATCTTCCTCTTCCTCTTCTGCTGCTTCTACCGATTCAATCTTGATCTTCTCAGCGAGCTCACTAACATAGCTGCAGCACATTGAGAAATAACATCATCTTACAAAGTGTATGTTTGTAAATTTGAAAAAGGAAGTGGGTTACGTTGCAGGTTAAAGGATACTGCAGCTTCTCCACTGCATTGTTATCGATGGTGCCGCGGCTGTTGTACACCAGAGTGCTGCTGAGCAGAACAGCCAGACAGAAGATCCAGCCGTCATTCTTAGAGTCTCCCTGAAACACAGTGTCTTTAAAATCACAGAATCCACCATATAACAATATTAAGTCAACAGCTCCTTGTCCCCACCTTCTCCACATCACCGAGTCCCTCTGTGTCCAGCAGCACCAGAGTGTGTCCTTCTTTATAGGGGTGAGGGACACACCACATCCAGATACCTTTGGTTTTCGACTCAGTAGTGTTACCGAGAGCAAAGCCTGAGACAATTACAGTTTTTAGAATGATGTAGCTAATATTCACACATTAAGTTGGCATGTCTAGACAGTTCTCTCACCTGACTGTTGTCCTGCCAAGCGGTTTATAAGGTAGGACTTCCCCGTACGGTAGAGTCCCACCACAGACACTACAACCACCGGCTCCTTGATCCTACTCAGGAACTCAATGGCATCCTTACAGACGCAGAGCGATCCGCTCACATTCTCCACCAAACAAATGGGGGAAGGCATTAGTCTGGAATTAGACATGCTGGCTCTCTCTAGCTCTTCCTGTTTGCTAAAGGGGGAAAATAATAATTTGGTTGCTGTAAACCATGTTTAAAAACCTGCAGATGCAACATACTTCAAAACAATTAATTCTTCATGGACTCTCAAAATATATTGTACCATTTACATTCTTTGTTAATTAGCCATTAAAAACCTCATTTTTATCTCTACAAAAATAGTATGAAATGCTCACTGGCAAGTCATTGTCATTCATTCACCAGAGACCTGTTCATCTTGCTGATTCTTACCTAGTTAATTCTGTTCTTAAAACTCACATGCTTTATTATTTCACAAGATTTATGATTTCATTACAATAGTTCATTTATTTGCATGATATTTGTATGATAACATATTGATTAGAAGGGGTAAAGATCAATGACATGCAGTATTGGGGAGGCTCCAGGAATGAGATTGGGAACCCCTGACTTGGATTATTTGTATATGAATAATATATATAATAATGTATGTATGTATGTTTGAAAGTATAATTATAGCACCATATACAGTTGTAAGAAAAAGTAAGTGAACCACTTGCAGAATCTGTGAAAATGTCAATAATTTTAATACAATAAGAGAGATCATACAAAATGCATGTTATGTTTTATTTAGTACTGCCCCGAGTAAGATATTTTACATAAAAGATGTTTGCATTTAGTTCACAAGACAAAAAAAATAGCTGAATTTATTAAAATGATCCTGTTCAAAAGTATGTGAACCATTGATTCTTAATACTGTGTGTGGTTACCTGATGATCTACGACTGTTTTTTTGTTTTGTGATGGTTGTTCATGAGTCCCTTGTTTGTCCTGAGCAGTTAAACTGAGCTCTGTTCTTCAGAAAAATCCTCCAGGTCCAGCAGATTCTTCAGTTTTCAAGCATTTTTTGAATATTTGAACCCTTTCCAGCAGTATGATTTTGAGATTCATCTTTTCACACTGAGGACAACTGAGGGACTCAAACACAACTATTAAAAAAGGTTCAAATATTCACTGATGCTCCAGAAGGAAACACGATGCATTAAGAGCCGGGATGAAAAATATGCCAATTTGCAGAAAATGCTTTAAAACTGAAGAATCTGCAGGAGCTGGAGGATTTTTATGAAGAACAGAGCTCAGTTTAACTGCTCAGGACAAACAAGAGACTCATGAACCACCATCACAAAACAAAAAAACAGTCGTGGATCATCAGGTAACCACATTGAGAACCAAAGGTTCACATACTTCTGAATGGGGTTATTTTAATAAATTCAGCTATTGTTTTGTCTTGTGAACTAAATGTAAAAATCTATTATGCAAAATATCTTACTCAGGACAGTACTAAATAAAAAATAACATGCATTTTGTATGATCTCTCTTATTTTACTAAAATTATTCACATTTTCACAGATTCTGCAAGTGGTTCACATACTTTTTCTTGCAACTGTAGGTCTTATTAAATCACGAAATAAATTTTGCTCGTTAAATACATATTTGATTATATGCAGTTGCAATCGTACATGGCTTATTGAAATTTAAGACTTTTATGACTAGTGGCAACAATTACTGCCCACATTCATCTAGCCCTCTTGTTTTTTAGGGCCCAAGCGAAAATTCGCGCAGGGCCCTCTTGTTCTTCTAAGGATTATTATTATTTTTTTTTTTTTTTTTTTTTTTTTTTTTTTTTTTCCGTCTTCCGGGGCTTTTTGGGGGCCTTAACATGCTCAAAAACTCTTGAAAATTGGCACACACATTGGAATCCGCGGCCATTAGGACGCCGGAGAGGCTGGTACCCGGGCGTGGCAGGGGGGCTCGACAGCGCCCCCTTGAAAAAAGTCTGAAAATTTGGTCCATATATTAAACACGCTTGCACGTATTAGTATGAAACTCAGTACACATATAGACCTCATCGGGCCGAACAACTTTCGTGCTCTAAGTTAAACACCACGCCAACAGGAAGTCAGCTATTAAGGGTTGTTTGAAAAACGCATGCTCTGGAATTTGATATACTCTCCTAGACGATTAATCCGATCGCCACCAAACTCGGTCAGCATGAAGTCAAGACACTGATGATTAAAAATTGCCAGGGGATTTTTGATATCTCGAACGGTTTGGCCGTGGCGAGGCAACGAATTTATGGCGAGAAAAAGGAAACAGGAAATGTGTTATAACGTCTGCATACATATATTGATCTTTATGAAACTTCACGAGTGTGTTCGTTATAGGAGTCTGATCACATGGATGTGACTATTGTGAGTCAAAGTTATAGCGCCACCAACTGGCAGCAGGAAGTGTATCACTTTTTGAAATGTTTTGAGATCACCCTCTTATTTTTACCTGATTTGCTTCAAACTTCATCAGTGTAATGTCAATACACAGCAGATGTAGACCTATGACAGGATTTTTGATATTTGAAATATTGTTGCCATGGCAACAGGTCAAACGTAATAATATTCTTGAGTGTTTTTGAGGCTCTTAACATGCTTCAAATTGCATGAAACTCGACACACACATCAATATTGTCAACCAGTAGACATGGACAAAGCCATAGAAATGGGCGTGGTGGAGGGGCTCAGTAGCGCCACTTTGACAAAAGTGGGGGTTAGTTTTTTCCTACAATCACCAAACTCGGTACACATATTGTTCTCATCAAGCCGGACAATTTTCTAATTTACATTCATTAGCTCCGACCAACAGGAAGTCAGCTATTTTGGTTTGAATGTTAATTTTTTGAAAAAACAGGCTATGAATTTTATACTACTGCTCCTACAGGGTTTATCCAATTTACACCAAACTTTTTTTTAACTTGTTGCTAACACATTGAAGTTGTTTAATTGCAAACGGATTTTGGATATCTCAAACGGTTTGGCCGTGGCGAGGCAACGAATTTATGGCAAGAAAGGGAAACAAAGTGTTTAACTTCTGCATACATTATTGATTTTGATGAAACTTCGGCTTAGTCTTCGTTGTACAAGGCTGATCACATGGATGTGACTATTGTGATTCAAA